>NW_011888824.1:5650221-5654042 GCF_000151845.1 Pteropus vampyrus | reverse complement strand
GTGCTCACAATTCCACGTGTCCCACCAGGTGCCTTGTTAGACTCCCTGGTTCATATTGACACTTCCAAGCATTTTTCTTCCTGTTTAGTATCTTGTCTTCACTTCAAGATCTTTATCCTTTAATCCACCTAGGTAGTGTAGGTCTATTTAACTCCAAGCTAATATTTCATCTCATGCTTCTAAAATTATTTCCTTTTCCATTTAATGTCAAGTTTCCTTTTCCTTTATAAATGAATTTCCAGCTTTCTCATTTGTTTGTTACCACTTTACACTTGGAATCTCTATCCTTACTGTCCCAATAGGGAAGATTTAATAAAGTCTCTCGGGGTTATGACTCTTGAGGATATAGTTAGGACCTATGAATTCTTCACTCAATGTTGTATGTTAGTGGCAGGGAGGTGGTGAAGGTAGTGGACAGAGCAGCTTTTTGACCTTTCCTCTTCCCATTGGTCCCTCCCTCCTCAGTGAAGACATGAAACAAGAAGCTACAGGAGGTCTGCTTCTTAGAGCATGACACATGTCATAGAATCACAAATCTCAATTAATACTATATAGAATCATTCTTTTATTAAGACCACAGTGTTCCCAATGGTTTCCCTGCAAAGTTCTCATTTGTAATTCCTTCAGATGTATTTGGATAATGAACCTGTCATGCTTTCTTGGCAGGATAATGTGATGTGAATCACCGAAGGTTTCTTGGTTTTTATTAAATGCCTTATTCTTATAAAGGCAGCTATTTGGATTTTGATAGAGCTTAAAATTGGACAGGGAAATCATTTTTAATATGAAACCAAATACATTTAGTTTTATTTCAAAGGCACTTAGAAGTAATTACATTTAATTGAATTGTTTATGTACATTTATAATTATATGTTCATATTTAATAAGTTTAAGTTCATTATTTAACAAAAAGAGATGGAATACTCTAAGCATAGCAGACTAGGATTTTTTTTTCACTGTTGAAAGTGAGAAAAAGAGATTATGAGACCATTAAGAAATAACAACACCTTATAACAAATTCTGGTGAAATTACACATTAAAAAAAAAATTATTGTTTTCTTTCTCTCAAAAAATAATGGTACTGGCATTTCTCAATTTCACTTTCCAATAAGGAGTCAGGGCAAGGAGAAGAGTACTGCAGACAAAGCTCTGGAAGTAAGAAGGAGCCACAGCATCTTTGGGGAAATCTCTGCAAGTAGTTCCTAATGGCAGGATAGAGTATTGAAGGGAGGAAAGGGAGAGAGAGGAGGTTGAAGGTGGAGAAAGAGCCAGCTCCTGAAAGGCCTTGTGGTTTATGTTACGGGGTCCCAGCTTATCCTGCAGCTATTGGACATCGCTGACAGGTTTCAAGCAAGAAGTGTCATGATTAGATTTGCATTTCAGAAACTTCATTCTAGCTGCAGGTTGGAAACAGGAAAATCAGGTTGAGACTTTGTAGGACTAGCAGAGAAGGTATGAGAATATGGTGTGACCTATTAGTGTGGCAATGAAAATGGGGATAAGTGGGCAGATTTGAGAAATGTTAAGGATGAAGAAGCAAACCAACATGTGAATATAAATGAAAGGGAGAGTCGAAAATGACTCCCTTGTTTCTGGCTTGGGTAATTAAATAAGGAGCAAAACAGAAGAAACAGATGAAAAAAACTGACGGGAAAAAAACAGCAAAACCAAAACCCACATGGATAACATTTATAACAAAACTAAGGGACATAACAAAGCCACGAATTGCAAAATATACATGAGTGGGGACAAATCACCTCCAGCCATAAGCCCTACATGCAGTCAGCATCTGTCAGAGAGGAAGCAGTGGGGGGGCAACAGGGCATCTGATGGACCAAAGAATAGGAGAATCTCCAAACAGCCAACAGTTGTTCATAGGATTACCAAATTTTAAGAAGAGAGGCCAACAGTGGAGGAATGTTGCCCACTCCAACAGTAGCAGATATAAGCCCAGCCCTGGTGAATTCACCAGTCTGGTCTGTTGGGGCTCCCTTCCAGGACAGGGTCCCCCACATGAAGAGAAAGTGCTAGTAGTGGAATCAAAATTGAGTGGGATAAAGATAATAGAAATGAAGAAAAGAAAAAGTTCACAGTAAAGTGGGGAAGGGGAACAAAGCCAGAAAATCTCTGAAAGCAAGCCACCGTATTTTTAACACTACAAACCAAAACAAAACAAAAAGCAGAAAAGGAAGCTCTGTGAAGTTGAAAAAGTTATCTGAACCAAGTGTCCTTCCAAAAGTTCAGGAAAACTAATTGCATATCAAATGAGTAACAGAAAAAGCACAAAGATCAGATTCCATAAAAACTTACCATAAGATAGAGAGTAAGGAGCAAAATAACATTTTTACAGACAATTCACATCAGAAAGACGTTCTCATTTTTTAAAAAAGGATCGAGTCAACCACAAACTATTTCAAAAAGTTTAACTAAAAGATATTAAAAAAAGGATAAGACATGAAGGAGCAACATAAAATCAATTAGAGATAAAATAAAAAGTCATTTTAAAATGAAGACCAAGCAATGAATAACACAGGGATAACTAAACATGATGAATGATGCCTTGAGAGAAAAAGAAATTAGGTTTAAAAGTCAAAAAGAAATGAAGATATAAAGGATTTAAGAGGTGACAAACATTGACGATAGGCAAAGATGAACCAACAGATAAAAGGAAAAATTATATTCAAGAATATTTTCTTGAAATTAATAAAAAAATTGCAAGTATATATTATATACTTAACATAGATTTAAAATGCACACTAAGAACCTAAGGATATTAACCCAGAATGACCAACGCAAAGACATATTCTAATAGAATTATCATATATAAAAAATATGCAAAAAGAGCATCTGACATATAAGAATAATAAAATAATGATCAGACTCTTTGACAATAATGCTCTATGACAAAAAAAAAATGAGAGTAACATATTTAAGATATTCAAGAAGGAAACAGGAGCCAAGGATTTTATATCAAGCGAAACTGACCTTCAAGTATAAAGAACACAGAGGAACTATTAAAAACATGCAAGATTTAAAGATTTAGAGAATATTATTCCTGTGAGCCTTTCCTGAAGAACCTACTGGACCACAAGTTTCAGACAACCAAAATGACTGGGGAGAGACTGACATTAAGGACTGGTGGAGAGCATCAACTGCACAGTTGCTTGTAGAACTAAGATTAAATGAGGTTTAGAAGAAGGGGGTTATAGTATGTGATGGTTATATGTACTGACAATGTAGTTATAGTAAAACTATAAAAAAAAATAGGTGGAGATAGGACAGACAAAACAATTTTTAAACTGTTCTCAATAATCACAATTGTTGATGGTGGTATACATAATTGTCATTCTGAGATAGGTACATGTGTAAAAAGGAATAAAGCCTAAACACTCAGGATTCCTGATTCCTGGTGTAGAAGAAAGGATATGCAACATAATACATAAGAGGTTAGGTACAAATTGTGTAATTCTGAATTTGAATTGGAAATATCACTATATATATATAAATTTCCTAGCTCTGTTCACTAAAAAGCATAGAAACAATAACCAACTGAGTAGCAATGAGCATCCCTAGTCCCCATATTGTGGTCTTGACATAACATTTTCTATTTAAAAATAAACGAAAAACAAAATAGGAGATCTGGCCAGAACACAGTGAACATAAATATTAGGCTGGAGCATCCTGCCATTCCTGCTATCAAAGAAACTATCAACGTCAGCGTTTTCAAACCTTTCCCATATGAACTGTAAGCAGAGAGTAGATGAGAAAGAAGCATCTGCTAATAAAATTACTTCGGTTACAAAATGAAAACAAAATAAAAA
>NW_011888824.1:5634836-5650171 GCF_000151845.1 Pteropus vampyrus | reverse complement strand
AAATTTTAAGAAGAGAGGCCAACAGTGGAGGAATGTTGCCCACTCCAACAGTAGCAGATATAAGCCCAGCCCTGGTGAATTCACCAGTCTGGTCTGTTGGGGCTCCCTTCCAGGACAGGGTCCCCCACATGAAGAGAAAGTGCTAGTAGTGGAATCAAAATTGAGTGGGATAAAGATAATAGAAATGAAGAAAAGAAAAAGTTCACAGTAAAGTGGGGAAGGGGAACAAAGCCAGAAAATCTCTGAAAGCAAGCCACCGTATTTTTAACACTACAAACCAAAACAAAACAAAAAGCAGAAAAGGAAGCTCTGTGAAGTTGAAAAAGTTATCTGAACCAAGTGTCCTTCCAAAAGTTCAGGAAAACTAATTGCATATCAAATGAGTAACAGAAAAAGCACAAAGATCAGATTCCATAAAAACTTACCATAAGATAGAGAGTAAGGAGCAAAATAACATTTTTACAGACAATTCACATCAGAAAGACGTTCTCATTTTTTAAAAAAGGATCGAGTCAACCACAAACTATTTCAAAAAGTTTAACTAAAAGATATTAAAAAAAGGATAAGACATGAAGGAGCAACATAAAATCAATTAGAGATAAAATAAAAAGTCATTTTAAAATGAAGACCAAGCAATGAATAACACAGGGATAACTAAACATGATGAATGATGCCTTGAGAGAAAAAGAAATTAGGTTTAAAAGTCAAAAAGAAATGAAGATATAAAGGATTTAAGAGGTGACAAACATTGACGATAGGCAAAGATGAACCAACAGATAAAAGGAAAAATTATATTCAAGAATATTTTCTTGAAATTAATAAAAAAATTGCAAGTATATATTATATACTTAACATAGATTTAAAATGCACACTAAGAACCTAAGGATATTAACCCAGAATGACCAACGCAAAGACATATTCTAATAGAATTATCATATATAAAAAATATGCAAAAAGAGCATCTGACATATAAGAATAATAAAATAATGATCAGACTCTTTGACAATAATGCTCTATGACAAAAAAAAAATGAGAGTAACATATTTAAGATATTCAAGAAGGAAACAGGAGCCAAGGATTTTATATCAAGCGAAACTGACCTTCAAGTATAAAGAACACAGAGGAACTATTAAAAACATGCAAGATTTAAAGATTTAGAGAATATTATTCCTGTGAGCCTTTCCTGAAGAACCTACTGGACCACAAGTTTCAGACAACCAAAATGACTGGGGAGAGACTGACATTAAGGACTGGTGGAGAGCATCAACTGCACAGTTGCTTGTAGAACTAAGATTAAATGAGGTTTAGAAGAAGGGGGTTATAGTATGTGATGGTTATATGTACTGACAATGTAGTTATAGTAAAACTATAAAAAAAAATAGGTGGAGATAGGACAGACAAAACAATTTTTAAACTGTTCTCAATAATCACAATTGTTGATGGTGGTATACATAATTGTCATTCTGAGATAGGTACATGTGTAAAAAGGAATAAAGCCTAAACACTCAGGATTCCTGATTCCTGGTGTAGAAGAAAGGATATGCAACATAATACATAAGAGGTTAGGTACAAATTGTGTAATTCTGAATTTGAATTGGAAATATCACTATATATATATAAATTTCCTAGCTCTGTTCACTAAAAAGCATAGAAACAATAACCAACTGAGTAGCAATGAGCATCCCTAGTCCCCATATTGTGGTCTTGACATAACATTTTCTATTTAAAAATAAACGAAAAACAAAATAGGAGATCTGGCCAGAACACAGTGAACATAAATATTAGGCTGGAGCATCCTGCCATTCCTGCTATCAAAGAAACTATCAACGTCAGCGTTTTCAAACCTTTCCCATATGAACTGTAAGCAGAGAGTAGATGAGAAAGAAGCATCTGCTAATAAAATTACTTCGGTTACAAAATGAAAACAAAATAAAAATATTACCATTCTGCAACCCCAAAGGACTAAGGGAAATAAGAATCAAGGAAACCCAGACATTATGCACTTGAGGAAAAGAATCCAATACCACCTATGGTCTGCCATCCAACCTGAACGATCCAGCCTCTGGAGGCAGCTGCCAATCTACAGAAAATAAAAGGACAGAGAAATACAAACTGCATCGTGAGTATGCAATTGGCAAAACCCAGACTATGGGAAACTCTATAGCCAAATGGTCTGGATTCTTCAACAGGTAACTTGTAAGAAAATGAAAGGGATGGGGAGAGGGGCTGTACATGAAAGGATACTTAAAAGACATATTAAGGTTTATGAAAAGGGGCAAGATTAGACTAAAATATCTAGGGATGAAGACTTGGGTGGTAAAACCATAAAGAAATTCAGGTGACTGCTATGAAAATGAGGGTAGTGGTTACTTTCTGGAGAAGAGAGGGGCTACGTTGGGTCAAGGCATAGGACAGGGCTTCTGGGCAGAATGGCAAAGTTACAAATCTTGTCATGAATGGCAGTTACAAAGGAGTCATCCTTCTAATAACTCACTGTGCTATACATTGTTTTGTTTTGTTTTTTTCAATAAAAGGATTGAAAATAATAAAAATGGCCACATCGTTAACAAATGTCACCATAAAAATAAATAAAGAAATAAAATGGCCACAGGCCATGAAACTGTTGAGGTTCCTGTAGATATTTAGGTGGAGCTGTCCATTAGGCTGTTGCATTCATGAGTCTGTAGTCTAGGAGGATTCAAAGGGATATTTCTTTAAAGCAAAATGCAGGTGATGGGGCAGGCTTCTTTCTATGATACTTTGAGAAAAAAATGAAACTGTTTTCTCTCGCTTTGCTGAAATTTGATTTCACACTTCTGTGGTGAAAGGTACATTATAATCAACGATGTTTAATTGCTTTACAGAGATGTTACTCTCTGGGCTGATAGCAATGTATAGTGGTAAATAGCTGTGAATAACATTTCAGAACTCAATCAACTGGCATCTTCTATCAGTACTATTCTAAGTTTCTTGGGTAAAGAATGATCGTATTTTCTTAAACCAAAATCATAACGTATGGACTGGAGACAGAAGAAAAATAGAGCTTACTATGTATCATGCAATATTTTAAGTGCTTTACATATATTAATTAATTTGATTGCCATTCAACCCTATAAGACAGGTATACTATTATTATTGCCATTTTAGAGATGAGAAAATTAAGGCACAGAGAGGTTCAGGAAGTTACCCAAAATCACATAGCTAGTAAGTAAACAGAGGAACCAGTATTTGAACCTGGAAATCTGATACTGAAGCCCATATCCTAACACTGAACATGAATTACAAAAATGCTTAAGTTAATATGAGAGTTTGTGTACCAGGTGGAATAGTATTCCTCAAAAATTCATGTCCACCTGAACCTATGAATGCGACTGTATTTGGAAATAGAGTCTTTGCAGATACAATCAAATTAAGATAAATTCATGCTGGATGAGGACGGACCTTAATCTGATGACTGGTGTCCTTATAAAAAGAGGGAAGTTTGGGTACGGATACAGACACAGGGAGAGTGCCATCTGACTATGGAAGCAGAGACTGGTGCGGGGCAAGGAATAGCAAGGAATGGCAAAGCTAAAAGAGGCATTTTCCTAACCAGAAGCTAGGGAGAAGCAAGAAAAGGATCCTCCCCTAGAGCCTTTGAGAACTTGGCCCTGTTGACACCTTGATTTCGGACTTCGGGCCTCTGGAACTGTGAGGCCATAAGTATCTGTTGTTTTGAGCCATCTAAGTTTGTGGTGATTTGGCACAGCAGCCCTAGGAAACAAAGAGAGTTTCTTACTACTAATAATAAGTAGCTGGTATGGTATCATGAATATCATAGAACTATAAATGCTTGTTCAATTAATCAACATACAGCACAATGACATAAAGAAAATGCTGACCTGGGAGGTGGGCTTGTGGCCTAGCTTTGTCACCCACTAGCCAAGAGACCTGTGGCAAGGTAAGGCCCTTTGGCCCTTAGTCTTCTTATCCAGAAAATAAGGGCACTGAAAATGGGTTTTCTTTCAGTTTTACTTAACAAAATTCTAACATATAGTAAAGAGCCAAAGAGACAAAACATAATTTAAAAAATAGGTAAGACTGTAAGAAAATAGCCACTGTATAGTACCAAAGGTATGAGAAAGAGGAAGAAAAAGAGACAGAGACACGGTGGGGCGGGGGCGGGGGGGGGGTGGGGAGAGAGGTGAGGACAGGGGGAGAGAACTATTTTCCTAAAGCTTAAACTTAAGCTTTGTCCTCATGGTTCTGGAGGCCAGAAATTGGAAATCAAGGTATTGGCCCGGTTGGTTTCTTCAGAGGGCTGTGAGGGAAAGACCTGTTCCAGGCTTGTCTCCTTGGTTTACAGACGGCCTTCTTCATGTTTACATGGAATCCTCCCGGTATAAGAACACCAGTCATTCAAACTTGATTATCTCTGTAAAAGTCCTATCCAAATTAGGTCTCATTAGAAGGTACGTATGAATTTTAGGGGGACACAATTCAACCCATATCAAAGAGAGAGAGAGAATAAGAGTGCATGCATTATCTCGTTCTTAGAGCTAGAATTTTTTGTCAGAAGATTCTATTGCTGTGAAAATAAGAACAGTGTATACAAAGAGAATGATACTCTAGTGCTTAAAATAGCAGGCTTTAATAGGCACAGGATGGAAAGAAATGGCCAAAGAAATTAAGGGCAATTCTAATGTCCAAAACTCTCTTTACAACAGTATTAAATACTAGGGATGTACATTTCCCTCTGTAGTTTAATGATTTCCAGACAAGCTTAAATATACATATGTCTAGCAGTGTGTGCAAACATATATACACACTCTTCACTAATACCTGTTCTTAACTAGTATGCTCAGCCTGTACTTCTGGGGCCCCTCTGACCCACCCTACAGACCTGAAGCAGCTACTTCATTCACAGGGTGTGCAAATTGGTTAAGAAGAGTTTAAGGGCCTTAAATAATATGGTCCACATTTTCTCCCTCTGACCCTTAATAGAAAAACAACAAATAAAAAAGAGTTCCCTAACCCTTTTATGGCACACAAAGATGAGGTTCATGTCAGAAAGTAGAAAAGCTCACAACTTTTCTCCTCCACATGGGTCATCAACATCCCATGGTATTACCGATAAAGTAATTTAACCCTTTGTTGTCTTCCTTCAAGTTACTGGTTGGCCCGGCTGGAAAAATTCTAAAGGAGGACTGTCACATTCCAGGGTGGACACTGTACCTGTCCTGAGATCTTTAACGAGCTTAACTAATTCAACCAATGACTTTCACAAGATCATGTAATCATTACCTGTTTGAAGGTTATAGAGTCATTTAATGTTCTGTTTCATATTTTTCCAAATCTAAAGTCTTTCTATGTGACTGTTGTAGTGTTTTCATTTGGAAGATATTGTTGTAAATTTTGCAGTAAGCTTTATTTAGCCAGTTGTTAATGGCTACCTAAGAAAATAATTTAATAGATACTGCCACCGTGTTTAATAATTATGAGGCACGAATATACAAATTTTTGTAAAAAGTTTTCAAATTATGAGGGTCTTGCCTCCCTCAGAGACAATACATAGAATTAATTTCATAAGCTCAGGGGTCAGTTTTTCCTTTTTATGTATGAAATGCAATCCAGCTCCACTCTATTATTCTCTGAGTCATACTGTTTCAAAAGTTTACTTGAAAGTATACACTTTGGAATAAGGGACTCTTTTTCATAGAAAAACTCTGTTATACCACCTGAGCCAGGTTCCAGCTAGATATCATGCATACTTTGCCAGATTTAAGTTTCACGGTTATTTGACAAGGTAGGTATTAAAAGCCCACAATCTCTCATCTTAAATCCTAAGGCCAAAATTGTCTCAGTTTCCAGCATTTTTTTATTTTATTTTACAAAGTAATAATGTACATATAGTATATATTACAGAAAGCCTCTAGTGGGGTCTAGGGCAGACTCGGTTAACAAACAGATATTTCTACATCAAAGCATATTCATTTTCACATCAAGGGGGATGAGTGGGGACTCTAAAAGCCTCGTGTTGATTCAAGTAAGATTTTCTGCTGAATGACTTTGGGTGTTTTTTTTTTTAAACTGATTTCTCTGAACTTTGTAAATGTTCTAATTGTGGCGAAGGGCATGTGGAGCTCTCTATTACCCCCATTTTCTAGAAGAGAAGCAGGTTGACTAGAGCCAAGTAAATCACACAAGGGCATATAGCCAGGAGGTAGGATTCAAATCCAGGACTCAGACCGCAAGCCTTTCTTTACATCACACCCCACTGCCTTAGGCAGGGTTGGGGCCCAAGGATGTTAAAGAAAAGGCGGAAGATCAGGATCTGAATATAGGAAGAGGGTGTAAGGCTTTGAATGAACTGTGAAAAGTGAGAATAGGAGGCAGGTTCTATCCGAGAGTAAGGAGTGAGTCCAGGGACTCAAGCAAGGAAGAGCCAGGGTGGGTGGAAGGGAAGTGAGAAACTGCAGCAAGCAGTTTGGTTTCTCTTCACAAATGAAAAACAGCACTAGAAGGGAGGAGCAATGGGAGCACAATCGCTTTCTATGCTCTTTCCACTCTCCCCACCTTTCCCTCCAACTAACCTGCCTCTGCAGTCCTTGCCACCAGCAGCACCGGGAAAGGAGAGCGCACTGACAGAGCCCCTGTTCTGTGCTGGGCATCAAGAAGCACTTCACCTTGACCTCACTGGGCCCTATCAACCCTTCAGGGTTTCACAGATGAGCAACAGACTCAAGAGAGGGGAATGTGCCCAAGGTCACTGAGCCAGGAAGTAGTGAGGTGGGAGTCAAACCCGGTTCTTAACTACCCCAAAGCCCATGCTCTTTTCAAGGACCAGAAAGAGGTGAGTGGGTACGGGGTTGGCAAGGTTGGAGGTGAGAGCAATACATAAGGAAATCCAGGGGCTCTGAGTCAAGATCTGCACCGGGCATTATGGTGACAAAGAAAATGGGGAAATTGGAGGGAAAAAAAAATTCTATTAGCCAGGAGAAATTTCTGCAGCAGCTGAAAGATGACAGACAAACCAGAAAGTAGTAAGTTAGACACAGCTTGTTAAAATAATCTAAGTTAACTAAAACACCAATGAGGCATATAAATTCAGTTACAATAAATAAAAAGCAACCCATCATATACTTACTTCCCAAAGTTCATAAAGCTCTTTTCCGAGATCCTTTGAGAGAAGCTGGGTTAGCTGCTTCATAGCTTCCTGAAATATCAAAACATTATTTTAATCATGTTCACATTTATCTAAATTAACACCTCATGTACAAAGCCAAGTTATAGGCTCAAACTCCTACAAATAACTCCTGAAGGGGCCGTAGAATATTGGACGATCTTTATGGCTTACAAGGACAACGGCTATGTACATTAAATACGTGCATTTATTCATATGGGTGTCACGGATCACTTATTTTGCGGCCTGCAGCACACCACACCCCATGAGGGTGTGAGGCCAAGAATTTTACATCTTGTGGCTGAATCCCAAGATGCCCACATAAATTTCAATCATAAGCATACTAAACTTCCAAACAAACCTGAGTGGCGAGAATAGGATAGTAACGGAATTACAAAGCTCAAAGAAACGTTCTGTATATTACTGCACTCATTTTCTATCGTTAACATGTTTGTAATGTGAGGTGCCAAACAAATGGGCAGCTATTGTCATTAACATCAGGAAATGACATGACAGCATCTTGTATGGACACAGACTCATAGGCTGAAAGGAATATTAAAGGGTACTTAGCCAAAATGTCCATGTGTTATCTGAACCCTTCAATAGTACTGCTGAACATTTCCTGCCCTCCCTCCATAAACATGTCCAGTGGTAGGAACTAGCTAGCACAAGAGGCTGCCTACGTGGGCTTTCAGCAGCACTGAGAGTACTTTCTTATATCAAGCAGAAAATTGTCTCTGCAGTTCTTCCACTGTGCCTAACCCCATCCCTCCTGCTTTCCTCCTCTCACACAAACACAAACAGTTAGGTGGTGACCCAGATGGGCGAGAATCTCTGTAGCCACAATGACTGGTCCAAGGAATGGCCATGTAACCCAAACCAGTCATTCGGGAGCCATCTGCATGATCTGTCCAGCAGAGGCTGGGAGAGAGACACCACGAATAGAAGCCTGTGAGAGCCCAAACCCAAAGAAAAGCAGAGGTGAGCGAATGAGAGAGTGGAGGGTGTTCAGTACTTATTCCTAGTCTCTGAAGTCCCAGGAGTCACCCTCAGAGTCCCATCACTTCCTTCATTTCTGTGTTGCTCCAGTGTCCTAAAATATCCCATTTTGGGAGCGTAAGGTCTGCAAGTTACTCTCAAGTGGCTTCAAACTCCTTGACCATCCTTGTCCTACACCTCTTAATCTGCTTCTATTCTAACCAGAGGTTAGGCTCCTTGGAAAGAATATGGTTGTAAGAACCACTTTTGGCAAAGTAGTTACGTGGCGAAGGTATTACAGAAAATCAAGAAGTGAGCTGGGAAAAACCAATGAAAAATAAAAATAGATATTTGTGTGTACATTTATTACTGGTAAGAAAAAAATGTTATAGAATACAACCACTTCTAGAGCAAAACATATCTGCCAAGGTCACCAACCAGCTCTTGTACATAATAATATCACTATCCTGAATGGCTTATAGCATACCGCTCTTAGAGGTATAAAATTCAGGTTATTTTCTACCTGCATTCTCCCTTGCTCCTTTTCATAAATCTTGGTGAAATACTTGAGAAAATACTTTGCATTTTCGAAAATTAAAGGTGTCTTCATAAATAGTTTGCCATTCTCACCGCTATTCCAGAAACGCAAGTTTGCCCATTGCTTTTGTTTGAAAAGAATAAACTGAATAACATACATGTATGCGTATGTCAAAATCTAAATTTTTAGAATACAAACATAAAAGTCTTGCTTGGACCAGGGGTTATTTTATTCCATTTCAAGTGACGTGGCCAGCGCTGAATGTGCGGTCTGACCAACCCAGGACAGAATGGAACCTGTTTCCTCACACTAGATGCTGTATTTCTATAAATGCAGCCTAAGACTGAAGTGGCTTCCAATTACTGACTTATTAATAAGCTTCCTATTGACTAAGATCACCAAGTCCATTAAAAAACAGATAAACAGATATGTTATTGCTCTCTTTCTGAAACTGAGCAACAATGTTCTGGACGTAAACTCATTGGTATCATTTGTTATAACACAATCAGAATTGCATTTTGAGACCTCTTAGGTAGTCAATATTCCTTGTTTGGCAGCATATGCCACAGAATCATGTTCACCTTTTTAAATGAACCCGTTCACGTCGACTTTGCTAAAGTCCAGGGTACATGGCTGAAGATGCCAGACTTCCCCTTCCTGATGGTGAGCCCTGCCACTCCCACTCGCATGCTTGTTTTCATCTTGTTCACACATTTAAAGTGACAATTACCCTGGCTTCTTCCTATTAGCAAAGCATGCCAAGAATATGCCTAAGGTTCTAAGCTGAATGGAGCTTTCAGCAAATGTCTTGTGTTAGTTTTGTGACAAGTATCCAGAAAGTATTATTCATCATTCACACAGCCCTGGTGAGGCCAAACAGTGCAGCAGTCAATTACAAACCACAGTTTCAGATGGCATTTGAAACTGGCTTGCCATTTACCAGCTATGGAACCCTAAGCAAGTTACTCAATCTCTTTGTCCATCAGGTTTCTTACCTGTGAAATGAGGTTAATAATGTACCCACCTGAAAGGACTGTTGTGTGGATTAAATAGTTAATAAAGTATTTATTATCTAGCATATACAAGCACTCTATAAAATGTTCACTATATTTTTCATTTTCTCCATTTTGCCATGTTCACTCCCATAATAAAGTTTGGTTCTTCTTTTAACCCCTCGGTTCTTCAGTAACTTTAAATTAATTCTTGTAGATACACACGTACTTTAACTCTCCTTCCGTCTTAATAAGTTTTTCTCTTAGCAAAAGAATATAAACTATCATTGTTGTATTCCAGCCTCCATTATCATCCCAGTAGTTCTTGATAATCCCTACCAAGCACCCTTTACCAACTTGGGTTTAATATAAAGTTAATTTTATCCTGTTTAGGAAGAGGGTCAGATCACAATATTGCCTTTGGACCCTAAATTTTCTCTTCTATGCCCTCAACCACCCTTCATCTAACACCTGCTCTCCTCTAAAACAACCAGCCTTCCAGGCTTATGAAGTATTTTTCCTCTTTCTTCCTTCGGTTTAAAGCCTTCCTGATGCAGTTGGCTAGTCTCTGGGCAAGTGATGCTTCCTGGTTCTCATTATGTGCATTCCACCTCCGCCAAGAAACCCTCATTTAATTATCTGAATGCATGGTTCAGACATCCAAATCTTATTCATAAACACTCTCTGCATAAAGAATGGTTCACCTTCCAGATCCTTCTCTCTGTTCCCAAATCGTAGCCAGCAGCAGAAAGAGGCAATGGAACATCAGCGCTCTCCAAGCCCTCGGTATCTTGTCCAAGAACTTGTGGTTCTTTAAGACGTTTGCCCTGTCCCTTCTGATTATGCTATTTTTTCTCCTATAAACCAGGAGTGGGCAGCAACCAGGAGGTTTAATGAGGCCGGAAAGGTTTTTCATCATCACCAGGATGCAGTGTCCAGGAAGAGAGCAATACTCTCTGATGGTTCAGGTGTTCTCTATGCCCCTCCATGGGGACCAGGACTTAGCTCTTGTCAGGACAGCAGTAGGTCTTTTCTCAATTCCAGTGGTTGGAGATTCTTCCTATTGACTGCTTTTCTTCAGAAGGTTCTGACTTGCTCCTTTGCAGAGTAAGCTCGAGTTCGTCGTATATCTGCATAGCGACAGCTTGTCTTTTCTTCTTCTGAGTCACTTTAAGGTCTCTGATTACCCTATGTACTTCAGTACATGATTTCTCCTCCATAATGTCCAGATTTACCCCTGAATAAATCTATCAGGGGTAAATAAGCTGTTTAATTGAGGAGGTTACCCCCTTTCTTTTCCTCTATGACATATATCATTACTCAACATCCTCTGGTTCAAGGCTAATTCATTTTTGTAACTCAGTATTAAGCTAATTGGTTTCTTTTTAAATTAATTCTGTCAGTCATTATAGGAATTTTTTTTTTTTTACGAATGTCTTCTTTTAACCTTTTTTTTAAGATTATTTTTTAAAATTTATTTTTCAGTTATAGTTGACATACAATGTTATATTAGATTCAGGTATACAGCATAGTGATTGGACATTTATATATCCTACAGTTATCACCCCACGATGACAGTCTAAACTCCCACAGAGAAACATTTCCTTAGCTACCTCCCTTTTTACAGGCTGCCATGATGCTGAGCCTATATTCTGGACCTGTATTTTAGCTGGAAGAAATAAATTCCTCATAAAATTCCTCTTGTTGCTATAATTTAGGATGTGTTAGAACTCCTAAATTGGGATTCCTCGTGGATTTTCCCTCTAGAGGGGCAAAAATGCAGTTGGCTACTGAGCTCATTTCTCCCCAAGTCTGAGAATAGCTATTTAAGGCTACCTACCCGGTTAAACCATCTTGATAAATGATGTGTCCACTTAGCAATTTAGGATATTTGGTCTATAATAAAAGTAGCTTCCATAATGCCTGAAATGAGAACCATCCAGTCAGCATTATTTAAAAAAAGAAAAAAGAAAAAAAAAAGAAAGCCTCCTTGGATTTTCTAGCCTCTTGGCCCTGGCTTCTGGGTTTAATCCCAAATTAATATTGACTTAATAGTCTTTGGCCATGCCACCCTGAACACGCCCGGTTTCGTCTGATCTCGAAAGCTAAGCAGGGTAGGGCCTGTTAGTACTTGGATGAGAGACCACCTAGGAAGACCGGGTGCTGTAGGCATAAAAAGAAAAATAAAATAATAATAATATTGACTTAATATTTTATTGATGTTGTTCATTTCTTACTAATACAAATTGGTTCAAGGACTAATTTAAAATTCACCGAATAATAACTACATATATTTGTAATTTATAGAACTCTTCAAAGAGCTTAACTCAAATGGAAAATTCCTTCAAGTTTAACTATTTCTATTGTTCGAATGAAAGCCATGCTACCTATGTCCACATACTAGTGAGAACTCAAATCAATATAGTTTCCTGTCCCTGAGTTTAAACATGGTTGGGAGAAGGCACATTTTCCTGTTCTTGTGTTAAAGAAGATTGAGAACAACCAAGAACCAATTCACTCTTACTCCAGGACATCCTTACTTCTGGAAGATATGACTGTAAACCACCCCAAAATAGAGTAAACACTAACAGTTTACTCTTCAAGAGTCTGTTTAAGACTTTGCCTCACCAAGGCTATTATGTCCTAAAATCTGTATATGTCAACTAGTTGCCCATTTTGTAAGATCCATCTAAACTTCCTCTAGCCCAGGCCCTAAAACTCTATATAAATATCTTCCCCTGACCTTCCCTTCCTGAGACACTAAGACTCTGTTGAGGTAGTTCTCCCTTACTCCAACAGGTTTAATAAACTTAGCTTTACTTCAGTAACAGGTTTTTGTGGTGGTCTCTTGTGAAGCCAATAGTTAACACTGACCTCTTCTCGCCTATGTTTTTCTTCTTTGGGGATGTTATCTGCTGGTGCTATGTCCCCAACGATGCATTCTGCCATATCGTGAACCAGGGCTAGGCGTATACATCTGACCAGGCGAGAAATGGTGAAAAATTACACAGAATTATATTCGCTATAAATTCCTTCTGTTATTTTGAAGTTACATAATATATTTTTCTTTCTCCATCTTCACAGAGTATTTTAATGCAGTATTTTCTAAACTAATTATATTCTGCCAACCTTCAACAGTTCTGAATCAAAATTGCTAGTTAATATTCAACAAAATACATGAGAGTGCAGAGAAAATTGTCAGCCTACATATTTTTTAAAAATGGCTGGTTTCTCAAATATTACTTTAAGAGATTGATAACGATTACAAAGCCAAGAGATGATCTGGTTATAGTTTACTTAACTGATACAAAACTCAAAAACAATCATTTCCCCAACATACTAGTTAGATGTCAAAACGCGGCCCTTTATACAGAAATGAATGGAGTTTGGAAAGATCTGGGTTCAAATACAGCAACCAAGATTTATTAGCTGTGTGACCTTTGCTAAGTTATTTAATTTCTTTAAATGCTAAGTTTTGTTGGCCTTCATTTTATCATCTGTAAGAAAGGAATAATACTTCATGAGGTTGGTATTAAAATTAAACTTGATAATTTATGTTCCTGGCACATTTTGATTATTCCATAAATGGCTGATTATTAGTGATACTGACTAGTTTTCAGGATACTCATTGTCAAAATAATAAAGGAAGGTCATGAGATAAATGCCCCAGAGGGCCAGTTTGTTTCATGTTCCCACGATTACCAAGATAGTGTAAGGCCTAACCACCTCCTCTTAGGTGTCCCCGCCTACAGCCTTTCTCTCAGCCAGTTCAAATCTCATACTCCTCTTAGCTTCATCTCCATTCGACACCATGTTCATTTTGTACTGTTTGCCAAAAATCTCAGTTCCACATTATCTACAGAGTACACAGGGTTCCTCAGACTCCCTAATGAACCTTTGCTACAATTAAATTGATGTACTTTTCGTTTCCAAAGTATACCTTTACTTTCTTGCCACCATGACTTTGGTTTCTATGCCCTTCCCTCTGCGTGTTGTACCTTCTACTTCCCTGCCTAATCAACCCTTCAGAATGCATCTCAGATTCCATCCCCTCAAGATCACCCAAGAACAGGTGAAGTCTCCTGTTAGAATACTGTGCTAAGTTTCTAACGTAACTTATTTTGTGCTATTTATAGAAGCCATTTGGGGCCTATATAATTCATTTGGGATTTATTTACTGTCATATTGCTAGGAAACTCTCCTGTGCTCAAAAAGCATTCTACACACCACTGATTACCTGCAGGAAGAGAAGATATCTCTTTCTCAGTTATATCTTCTACATACCACTCCAAAAAGTCACCTCACAGATGGGTGCTAATATTCATAAAAGGAGCTACATAAAAGCATATAGTGGACTAATAAAGTCATAGAATTTTAGACATAACACACTCACCCTCAGAGGCCCTGGAAACCCAAATATCACACTTAGGTTTCTTTAAGACCAAGGCAGGCTCTTTTCCTTCCCAACAGAAAACCCAGAGTTCAATTAACAACGGATACAATCAACACACATAGTTCCCCTTCCCACATCCTAAATCTGTATGATTTGCCTCAAATACTTTTTCTTGACATATAAAACAAACATACGAGAATTTGACACAGTCCTCAGCCATGAAAAGTGGTGGAGAATCACAGCCCAGAGACCCTAACAAGCACTAAAGTTTATAGCTTACCGGTCTTTGTTAAGATGATCATCTTTAGTCACCAGAGCCATAACTGCCATCCGGTACATGTGATCTGATACACTCTCTGGCCTCTCGACATTTCTATACACCCAGCCAGTCCGTGGAACTCTCTGATGAAAATCAAGCAGAGAAAGTTTATAAAAATATTAACTATCAACTATGCTCTTCAAGAGAAGTCCAGGGAATAAGACACAGAAACAGAGTAATGGTTCCAGAACACATTAAAAAATACTTAATTAACCAAAATGATTGACATCTAGAATGAAATCAACTAGTCAGGTCAGAGAATTTTCAAAAGAGAGAAGAATAATTTACAAATATACAATACAAAAGTTCAATAGTGAAGTTGCCCTGTGCTACTGATGTATACATTACAGAACATGTGCAAGTCCTTTAAACATAAAAACAAAACTGCAAAGTCGTTTATTTTTCATGACTACAAGAGTTGGGAAGTTTTGCCTTCAAACAACCCTATTAGACAGACTCAAGTAGAAAACACCGTGGTGAAAGCTTGAATCTGAACAAGAGACAGACTTCCAAATTCTGAAGAAGACACACGCACACTTTTCCGATTCATGCTACACCAGTCAGGCTCTTCCTTTTATTCAGGTCATGATATGATTTTATGAGACTGCATTATAAACTCTAGTAATAGCGGTATGAAAGAAATAATCTGCTTTGAACTCGCTGAAATCCTGCAGAACCACTAACCGGCGGGGCCCGGGGAGGCACGCACACTGAGGAATGTGATGTCAAAGTCTTGTTATTTCCGCAAGGGCGAGACAGATTTTGAGCACCCCACTTAAAATGTGCAGGACCAAAGGGTTGTTAGTGTCACCTGCTGCTCAGAGGCCCGCCCCCATCATCGCAGTTTTGGGGTCGTGAGTCCCAAACGTTCTTGTACTCGGGACAGGCTCGGGCCGGGGCCGAGGTCCCGCCAGGAACCTCCGGAAGGGTCGCCTGGGCCCCGGCTGCGCCCC
>NW_011888824.1:5628874-5634231 GCF_000151845.1 Pteropus vampyrus | reverse complement strand
CTTGAGCATTGTGCCATCCATGGCAGCAACAGTGCTCGGCGCATACTAGGCACTCATTACTTGTTTGCTAAACTCCATTCAGCTGGACTCCATCAAACTTTTAAAAACATTGCCTTTCTCGGGGAGGGGCAGATGGCACGAATGTTGGAGGAAGAAGAGAGCTAAGTCATATTGCACCCAAATCTTACTTTATGGGAACTCAGTGTCTGGTTGGGAAAAGATGAAGAGCTTTACTTTAAGGTAGGCAAACTATAAACATCAGAACAGAAGCACAAGAAAAGTACTTTGGTAGGGAGAAATTAATCAGGAATGACAAAAGTCCAGTAGGACTTTGGGACGAGTCATAGCCAAGGACTTTGGAGATAGACATAAATAGGCCGGGGAGTAAAAACAACTCCAGGATAAAAGTCACAACCTCCCTAAAACCTCAAGTGCTGAAGAATTCACTCCCCCCAAAAGTTGACAGGGTCTGTGTCAACCATCTGTCTTAATTCCATCAACAATGGTACCAATTTTTAAGGGCGTTTAGTGGACAAGCGCACTGAAGAACTCGGGGTAATGTTGAGAATAGACTATGTGGGGGAGGGAGACCAATTATGATACTACTAAAATAATGCTTGGGGAGATGGTTTTGGTTTGGTTCAGGGTGATAGCAGTGGAAGTAGTAAGAGGTTGTTGAATTTTGGATACAGTTTGAAGGTCGGACTAACAGGATTTGTGACAGATTGGAATGGGGTATACAAGAAAAAAGTCAAGGATGACTCCACAAATTTTGGCCTAACTAGAAGGATGAAGTTGCCATTTACTGAGCTGGAGAAAACAGCAAGACGAGTAAGGTTGTGGGAAGGGTAGGAATCAGAAGTTTCATTTAGGACATGTTGAGAAGCCTATTAGAGGTCCTAAAAAAGGTATAATCTGGAGGTCAGGAGAAAGATAAAAGTTTTGTGACATCGACATATAAGATGGTTTGTAAAACCACAAAACTGGATGAGACCACCTGGCGAGAAAGTGTGAATGAAGAAGAAATGACATCTGAGACTAAGCCCTAGGGCCACCCAACATTTTGAGTTTGGGAGACCAAGAAGCAGCAGCCAGTGAGGAGGAAGAGGAATAGAGAGAGTTGTGTCCTAGAAGCCAAATGAAGACAATATTTTAAGAAGGAAGGAATGTGGTCAACCAAGTCCATGTCATATCCCATAAGAATTGAGATTTGACTACCAGCCTTAGCAAATTCCATCATTGGTGACCTTGACTAGGACTGTGGAGTGCAATCTTACCAGGATCCTGGCAGGAGAGGAGACCAGAATATTTGTGAATGGAGGAGAAGGCACGCACTGGAGGATTAAGGAGAGAAAAGAAGGCATAAAATACTCATTTTGGAAAGTGGGACAGCAACAGGATTAAATATGACTAAACGCCCAATGAATGCCAAGGACAGTGGGGCATGTATTAAAAATGGTTAGGATGATGGACTAGAAAGTTGTTAAGGTGGTAGATGGTACTAAACAAGGATTAAAGACAAGTAGTCAGGTCCCCTAGAGGAAAACAAAAACAAAACAACAATAATAATTTAAAAAAAAAAAAAAAGATCAAGTAGAATGAAAAAGATGAGGATGTTCGATTTGCAGAAGAATATGGTGAGGAACATTCTAGAGATGGGTGCCACGAAGCAATGGGACAGCAAGCCAGATGGTGAATGTGCAGTGCAACCTGTCGTTTCCTTCTGATTAGCCTTGTCCCCTTCCATTGCCAAGTGAGCCTTGGTTTCTTTTGAGCTTTTTCTAATTCGTGCAGGCTTGATTTAGTCTTCATTGGTATCTCTACTTGTTATTTGTAACTTTCTTTTCAAAATACATGTGAGTTCTCTTAATTTTGTATAGTGAAATACAAAGAATTTCTCTAGATGCCTAAATTATCAAGAATTGGAAGACATTAAGTTGCTGAGAAATTGTGAACTGGGTGTATGTAACTTTTAAGAGGCCCTATTTTTAAAGATGATATGGATTTCTTGAGGAGATATTATTATCCAAAAATACATGGTTATAATGACAATTTAAAAAAATACTGTCAACTTCTTGCTTTTCTAAATTGTAAATGTTCATCAGAGCTTGTAACAGGGCTTATTTCTACCTTGTCATCAAAAATACCAAGGAAAAGGGGACTACAGTATGTAAAATAATGGCCTCCCAAAGGTTGTCCAGAGCCTGTGAATATGTTACATTATATGGCAGAGGAGAATGGTGGCAGATAGAATTAAAATTTCTAATCAGCTGGATTTAAAGTAGATTATCCTGATGGGCCAAATGTGATGATAAGTGTCCTTAAAGGTAGAAGAGGGAGACAGGGAAGTGTCAGAGTGATGTCATTTGAGAAAGATCCAACTGGCTATCACTGGCTTTTCAGATGGAAGGTGGTCACAAGCCAAAAAAATGCAGAAAGTCTCTACAAGATAAAAAAAAAAAGGCAAGAAAATTAGATTTCCCCTTCAGTCCTCTGGAAAGAAATGCAGCCTGGCCAAGACCTTGAGTTTAGTCCAGTGAGACCCATTTTGGACTTCTTACCTCTAGAGCTACAAGATAATAAATTTGAGCTGTATTAAGCTATTAAGTTTGTGGTAATGTGTTACAGCAGCAATAGGAAACTAATACAATGATTAATCATATTGAATGATCTTGACCGTTTGTTACCAAATACTCTTCTTCACCTTCCAACTGCCCCCCCACTCCCCCCCCTCCGGAAAAAGGGACATTGGCAATCCTCTTTGCACTCTATCAAACCAATGACTTATTTCAAGGACCTGTTGGCCAATCACTAGAATCAGGGGGCATAAGAATCAATTTGTTTCCACAGAAGTGGGTGCTAGTTTAAAGCAATGGGCAAGGATAACAATTAGACATCAACTACGTGAGTCCACTGGAAGAAAAGATGAAATGAGAAGGCTTTTAGGATTCTTCACTTGGCGTCACTATACACTTCAAAGGTATCAGTGAATATCTTTAAATTGTCTACAAATTGTGTTAGTTTCAATAAATTTCCTGTTTATCAGATTCCTAAAGAGGTCTCTGACCAGCATAAATGCAAAACCTGCCACTTTTGAGAAAGTTGCTTCAGTGTGTAGCTATGGTACAGGACACAAAGCTCTGGTCTTGGTGTTACAAAGAAACAAACAAAACTGTAACTGACTGAGCATGTACTGGTGAGATATATAGTTACATATCTCACTTTATTTTAATTCTCTCAACATCTCTCTAAAATATTAATAATCCCATATTTCAAATGAGAAAACTGTGTTGCCTAGAAGCCAAAGAACTGACTTAAATTTCCATAACCAGTGAACAGTGGTGCCAGAATCGAAGATCTTTCAAATCTTTTTTCCATGACACTCACTTCTCCTAGTCGACCAGCTACTAGTATCCACTTCTTATCTTTGTGGAATTAAATGAGATTCTAAGTATGGAACAGATTTTGTAAACTGTTATTTACGTAAAGCATTGGGCAAGAGAATAGATAGCAATGGTTTGATCTGAGAAAATTTGCCCAGAAAACACTCAGTAGTATGCTTTAGGAATTGACTAAAGAGTAGAGACCAAGTCTGACCAAAATCCAAGTTCTTTTTCCCCCCTTTAAGACATTCTAGAAGTACTGCTTCTGACTGCTGTAGCTTCATAAATAAAAAGGTTAATAATTGGTCTACATCAGTTGTCTACCTCAGGGTGATTTTCCCCCAAGGGGAACATTTCATAATATTTGGAGACATTTTGGATTGTCACAAAGTGGATGGGTGTGTGTGCTTCTAGTGGGCAGGAGCCAGGGCTGCCACTAAAATTCTTATGAAGCGCATGACAACCTCCCATGACAAAGAATTGACTGGCACAAAGTGTAACTAGTGCTGAGCTTAAGAAGCCACAGTCTATATGTCCAAAAAAACAAAAAACAAAAAAAAAACCACTCAATTAAATCCCTTACATTGTTGACGAATTATGATTAGCAGAAAAATGATGTTATGATTATATTAAAACAAGTGAAATAATAAAGGAAACAAACCATTTCCACATGGTAGCTCCTCTTTTTTTAATAGGGCAGAAAGGCTCCCGAGCTTGGCTCTGCCAGAGACTCTGGAAAGATGAGGGGAATTCGAGGAGGGCTTTGATCATTTATGTAAGTAGGTTAAAGCAGAGCAATTCAGCTCAGAAAAAAATAAATGTATGGTATTAAGTCTGGGAGCAAAGGAACATTACGAAAGGAATGTTTGTTCAAGGGAAAGAGATTGGGCTTTGTTCTATTTTGCCACTTTCTTGCCTGTGATGCAATATTGTAGGGCAGCAAAAAAGTCAGAGTGTGTACCACTTCCCACCATAAAACCAGCCATTAATTAAAGAGCCAAGGGAGGGCTTTCTGCTGAAATGAGCAGCAGTGGAGTGAACAAAGCTTGTGCTGGCTGAGAGTGGTGGCGAAAACATTACCAAGAAAGATGTGCCTTTTTCCCAGTAAAGTTTTAGCCAAGCAAGGATACTTTGTCTCCAAGCCAATTTTCATTAATTAATAGATATGTTAATAGGTGGACACCTCTGGATTACAGTTTAGAGGAGTTCTGCATGTATAAAGACATTATGGTTTGTCTTATTTTAAATTATTATCTGAATGAATACAGTTGACCTTTAAACAATGTAGGTTTGAACTTCATAGGTCCACTTATACATGGATTTTTTTCAATAAATACAGTAAGTGTATTTTCTCTTTCTTATGATTATCTTAATAATATTTTTTCTCTATTGAAAGAATAAAGTATATTATATATGTATATCATACAAAATAAGTGTTAATCAACTGTTTATGTTATTGGTAAGGTTTCTGATCAACAGTAGGCTATTTTCAACTTAAGAACTCAAAATTTATACTCAGATTTTCAACCGAGTGAGGGGTCGGTGCCCCTAACCTCTGCATTGTTCAAGGGTCAATTGTAACCCCTTATACCAGATTTCATGTAAAACCTCAAATCTCCACAGATGACTGTCTTCAGTAACTAAAGATTTTCTTAACTGTACAAGAATCTTTAACTATTCTATCACTCCATCCTTATCATATGAGATAGACTTGACATTTTTCCCTCTAGAACAGGCCCAACCCCTGGGCCATGGACCGGTCCTGGTCCGTGGCCTGTTAGGAACCAGGAGGTGAGCACCAGGAAGGAAGCTTCATCTGTATTTGCAGCCGCTCTGCAGCACCAGCATTGCCACCTCCCCTCCACCTCAGATCATCAGCATTAGATTCTCATAGGAGCACCAGTCCCTGATGCCAAAGAGGTTGGGAACCGCTACTCTAGAGTGACCAAAACTTGACCCTCTTTATGTATCATC
>NW_011888824.1:5612991-5628419 GCF_000151845.1 Pteropus vampyrus | reverse complement strand
TGTATATCATACAAAATAAGTGTTAATCAACTGTTTATGTTATTTGTAAGGTTTCTGATCAATAGTAGGCTATTTTCAACTTAAGAACTCAAAATTTATACTCGGATTTTCAACCGAGTGAGGGGTTGATGCCCCTAACCTCTGCATTGTTCAAGGGTCAATTGTAACCCCTTATACCAGATTTCATGTAAAACTTCAAATCTCCACAGATGACTGTCTTCAGTAACTAAAGATTTTCTTAACTGTACAAGAATCTTTAACTATTCTATCACTTCATCCTTATCATATGAGATAGACTTGACATTTTTCCCTCTAGAACAGGCCCAACCCCTGGGCCATGGACTGGTCCTGGTCCGTGGCCTGTTAGGAACCAGGAGGTGAGCACCAGGAAGGAAGCTTCATCTATATTTGCAGCCGCTCTGCAGCACCAGCATTGCCACCTCCCCTCCACCTCAGATCATCAGTATTAGATTCTCATAGGAGCACCAGTCCCTGATGCCAAAGAGGTTGGGAACCGCTACTCTAGAGTGACCAAAACTTGACCCTCTTTATGTATCATCAAGAACGGTTGCAGGTGAATTTCACAGAGACTTGACACCTGCCACTGTCTTTGGGAGATACTACCTGGTGACTCATCATATATCTTAGATCTGGTAGCATAGTCCTCTAAACACAGGACACAAAATGAAACTATGATATGAACTCAGCAGCAGCATTTTCCTTTAAAATAAAGAAAAATAATTACTCTTTTAAAATAGCAGCCAAGGTAAGTGATATGTAGAATAAGTTGTATTAAAAGAGAACTGGGAAAAATTTGGTTAATATGCAGCTTTCAATAATTTAGAATATATTTCTTTACTTCTGTTGTTGTTCTTTCAGTGCCTTCTTAACTGTTAGAGAGTAAACCTATATGTTTTACAGCAAGATTGCAGTTATCCTAGAGGCCAAATTCCAGTAATCTTATATATCTAAAATGGCATGGAACCCAGAGGCTTAAAGGGGCCAAAAAGTTAAAAATATGTCCAAAAGGAAAGAAAAAAAAAGCTGACTTAGAGCATCCATCATTAAAGCCATCAAACCAGAACACAAATTGGACTTGACCCAAGATGATACTTGGCACTTAATGGTCTCTTGGTTTGATGTTCAGAAGGAATAGAGCAATTTCAATATCTTTAAAAAGTCACAAAGGACAAAGCACATTAGCATTCAAGCCAGAAGTTGCAGAGGAAGTTTGAAGGAAGAGAGAAGAAAACAGGAGAATAGCAAACAGCAAAGGCAGCAGGTGGTGACTATTGCAAGTGGTGAATATCGCAAGTAGTAGCAACAGATATTGACACCATGAAAAAAAATTAGATATAAGGGCAGATAATAAAATTTGGCTTTACTAAAAGCACGGACAGCTGGGTAATCTCACAGGAGGTGTGTATTGGAGGTGTGAGAGGGTATCGGGGAGTGAGTACAAGAAGTATTTAGAGGGCAATGATAATGACTTTCTTTAAAGAACACTTCATTTGTGCCATGCACTTTACTAGAATTGTCACCATATTATTCCAATTTGTGCATCCCTTCCGAGTATCATTATTTTCTTTGTGCAGGTGAGGATATGGGATCAGAGAGGGTAAATAACTTACCCAAGGTTGTATACGTAAGTTACGGTGTCAGAATTTAAACTTTGTAATGCCATGGCTTATGTATTTTCCAGTACCCATGCTACCTCCTAGGACTTTCCAGAATTGCACTGTGGGAATCATGGCAACCATTAAGGTCATCTGTGTGAGGAGATCACTTCATTCAGACAGAGATATCGTGATTCACAAGAAATATATATCTAGTCATTCAGATGACCAAAATATATTTCTCATATATTTGGTGTTCTTCCACAGTTCTTGGCTCACAGCTCCCAAAACCCTTAGAATTTCCTAAGTGTTGAGAGTGATAAAGGTGTCTTTTGTCATGTTAATGAGGTGACTTTTGGAAAGTACCAAAAGATGGGGCCTGGTTGCCAGTGGAGCTAACCACGTGATTAGAGGGTTGAACTTTTCAGTCTCCACTCCCCACTCCCCACTCCCCACTCCCCTTTTCAGACATCCTGGGAGAGGAGAAGGCCTAGATGTTGAATCAATTGCCAATGGCCAATCATTTAATCTCTGAATCCTGAGAAGTGAACACCTGGAGATGAGGGGTGAGTGGCACTCTGGAGAAGGCGTAGAAGATCCATGCCCTTTTCCCATACCTTGTTCTATGCATCTTTCCCTTCTGGCTGTTCCTGAGTCATATCCTTTTATAATATACCAGCAATCTAGTAAGTAAAATGTTTCTCTGAGTTTTGTAGGGCACAGTAGCAAATTAATTGAACACAAGGAAGGAAGGGGTCATGGAAACCTCTGATTGTAGATGGCTGGTCTGAAGTAGAGGTAAAAACCCAGACTTGCAACTGGCATCTGAAGCAGGTGGGGACAGGAGATGGGGGAGAGTTTATAGGATTGAAGCCTTAACCTGTAGAATTTTATGCTATCTCTGGATAGATAGTGTCAGAATTGAGTTGAATTCTTGGACACCTACTGGTGTCTGAGAATTGCCTTTTAGAGGTTTGAGGGACCTCCTTCCCGCATGTTGAAAATTGAGTCTCAACACCCATTTAGAGAAGCTATGTCAGAATATGGCACTGCTATGTAAATGCTGAGTGAATCTGAAGCGGCTATTTTGCCAAAGAATCATATTTTAGCGCTTGGAAGGGAATAATCGAGCAGAAACCTTCTTCTATATAAAATGCATCTCACCTCATATAGAATATATATGCTATTATAAAATACTATATAAAGTATTTTTTAGGAATATTTTAGGTTCTTCATGTGTCTTTGGTTCATCCTAACTGAAATGGCAATTTTTAGCTTATGAATTAGGTCAAGTTTCCTTCCTGATGGCTGTTCCTGTCATTCTATAGTAGAACTTGACCTTAAAAGGTGGAAAAACCAAATGGCCAACCATGAAGCTTCAGAAGCATTCTCTAACTTTTTGGAAGTACATTTCTAAACTCATGGACTCTTTCACAGGTAGTTTTATCATGGTGGTGATACTAGACAGAAAGATCCTTGGGGGTAGATACTGCGTCTGATCTGTCTTTTATTCTCAGAACCAAGAACTTTGCAAGACAGTCCCTGGATATGGTGAGGAGAAAATGGTAATGGAAGCTGGGAGGGGTGGGGGGGAGAGGAGATGTAGATGTTCAAAGGAGAGCCATTTCAGGGACAAAATCACCTAAGCAAAGAGGAGTGAGCCATTGGGATGTTTATAGAGTGGCGCAAATCAGGAGCTCAAAAACGTTACTTTAATGAACAAAACTAGACTATTTGGGAGATGTTTCCCAACTTTTACCAGAAGAGATGCTGTTCACACAAAGGCCAACGGCATCTCTGTAAAACAAGGGCATTCGGGGTTGGGACACATCTGTTCCCCTCTTCTCCCATGCCTAGGTGAGGCTGGGATGGTAGAGAGTCGGGGAGGAAGCATGTCAAACTGCCGGGGTGGTTCTTCCTGCCTCTGAGGCCAGGGCCCATCTACCGCCAGCAGCGACATCTGTTCTGCTCTAACTTTTTGTTTCTTCCTATTTTCTCTTCGTTTCGGCTTTTAAACTGTTTTTAAAACAGGAACAGCTTTGGGCCTGTATGTGCCTTCAGCTGTTTCTAATTCTCCCCAGGCCTACTCTCTCTCAATAAATGACACATTGTAGAAGGTATTTTACAGCCTGACTTGTTAATAGATCCAGATTGTTCTATAACAAAGCTTAACACAGCAATCAAAGTTAAAATACAAACATCACAAAAATACAAGTTAGGCAAATATAATGTCATCTATAACAGAAGGGGCTGGGCCACCAAAATTTTAAAGTGCCTTCTAATTCTAAAATTTTAAACTTTAAAACAAGATTTCCTTACAGTTGGAGGGTTCGCTGCTTCATACTCGGGCTATTAGATTTTCTCCCTGTTGGCAAAATTAGATTTTCTTCATAGCTTCTACTATAAATAAGTGAATGAATAATATAAGGATAATTGAATCTGCTCATTTTTTCTTTCCCAGAGGTTCAAGACTGAATGTCTGTACAGCTCTGTAGGACCCCTTGCTTAACATAATTGTATTTAAAAGATAATAATGGTCAGTAAGTAACTGCAGGATGCACTATCAGATAAAACATTCTTCTTTAACTTTCATAATTAAAGGTGAGCATTGTCTTCCTTCTTCTCAGATGGGGAAAGAATTCTGGATGGTGATTAAGGCCACAGTTTAACTTGCAAATGTCAAGAAGACCCTCACCATTCTTTATTATCTGGTGATTAATATTTTAGTTAATTGCTGATTCATTAGTAATAAGCTAATTTATAAGCACAGAGAGGCTCTAACTGTAAATATGGAAATAAACAAATTAGTAAAATGTTGCTGAACAGATATGAGTGTGCTGTCCACAGCCCAGCTTAGGATGGTGAGAAAGAAGAATGTAGGAACAAGCAATGCTTTCCCACCTCAAGAAAAGACGCCTCTTTGGCAATTATTTCCCCACTGCTTACAAAGTCGCTTCCTGTAGTACTCGGAGAATACCACTAAGTGGCACTATCTCATCAGTGTTCCCTTTCACAGGCAGGATGAAGACCGTTCCCTCACTTCTGGACCAGAATACATTTCTTGTTCTGTGTTTGCTGTTTTGAGTTTTAGTGAATGCTCTTTGCTCTCGCCATGATTCCTTGCTTTTTTTCTACCTTTCTCCTCTTCTGTGTTTTTCTTTAGTTCTCGGGAATCTGGACCAATACCTAGGAATTGGTGTAGAAATGATAGCCATCATGGTGGTAATAATCATAATAGACAATGTAAAGAAGAAAAATACTGATAGTAACCTTGTACTGAAGGCCTATTATGTGTTAAGGGATTTCTAGGTATTACTTTCAAGATGCATGGGAGTTCTGTAAGGTTGCCTTCATTTTATGAGCAAAGGAAGTGAGCTTCAGAGAATTGAAGCAACTTTCCCAAACAACCAACAAGTAGATAACAGAGGCACAACATGAATCCAAATTTATCCAAATTTATGGAGTCAATGCTCTGAAGACATAGTTCCAGTTCTGGAGATGAGAATGAGGGCAGAATAAAAGTAGATATTCTTGAGTTTATCCTCAAACTCATGAATCCTTACTGTCACTGATTTTGTTTCATGACACCTGAATTTGCTCAATGTGCTTTGAAGTAATGTCTCAGCTAGAGCTCTATACATAGGTGACCTAAGAAAAATATTTTCAGGACTAAGAAACCCACTCTCAGATTATTTACTTCACAGAACCATATGGACATCAGGAATCTCATAATACAGAGACTAAAGTTTATTAACTGTGGGCTGGGTATTTCACTAGGAGCCTTGCATCATCGCTGTACTTAACTTTAACACAACCCAATAAGGTGTGTGCTAAACTGGTATTCCCTCAGGATGTCTAGTGTAGGCAGCGGGTTCAGTAAGTAACTCACCAGAGGGCACACAAATAGTAAGTGGTGAAGCTGAGATTCCATCCAAGTTGGCAGATCAAAGAACCCAACTTTTAACTTTTAAACACATTATGGCCACTTGCTATGTGGCAATGACAAATGTTCTGACCATTGTAATATTAACTTAAAATTGATTTATAAGTCTCAAAAACTTTCAGATATAGTATTGGATGATTCTAGCAACAATCCAATGAGAAAAGCAGTTCGGATTTTCTTACCTCTCTTCCACTACCCCCCATCTCTGCCCCTGCTGACACACACACATCTCTGCCAGGAAAGTTTAGGTGACTTGGGTTAAGTAACAGAGCTACTGAGTGGCAGACACTGAACTTGAACAAAAAGTTCTCATCTTTAGCTTATTGCTTTTCTTCTGCAATAGAAATACCTCTTTATAGTAAATAACATATTATAAGGTAAAATTTCCTCCACTGGCACTCAAAATACATTACCTCCAAAAGTCTCTGTTCAAAGTCAAGCATCAAATAATACAAGCACATATTTGAAATCACTTAAAACTCTCTATATGGGAAAAAGAATATAAAATACTTTTTTTCAAAAAAATTGCATAAATGATTTTAGAGGCATATGCAGTGACTTATATAACTCTATTTAGAATGAATGTATGTGTTTATGTGTTACAAATAGAGATATTTGTAGTTTATTAGCACAGCAGAATATAATAAAAATATAAAGGTAAAAGTTCTATTCAGATACAGCTTAAGATATCACAATGAGTTTTCACACAGTCCCAACCTCTTCAATACCCTGTAAAATGCCAAATCCCGGGAATCCAAGAAGGATGGGGAATGGCCCCAGGGAGAAGGCCTGAGGGTAGCAGTCAATGAGTGTGGAGTCGACAGGGGAGGTAGATGACATCACTGCACCACTCTGGACCCCAGATTCCTCACTTGTAACAGGAGGAGCCCAGAAGACTTTTAAAATCCCTAAGGTGCTAAGGAATAATTCTTAAGGTGAATAAAGTTAGGATATTTGTTTTATTCAGTAGAAAATCTGAAATTTTTAAGAATGGTCTAGACTGAGAAGTAGATTAAGAATTTTCCATCACTCTCTTTTCAAAGTAAATTAATAGATTGTGAAGAAACACCGACATAGAAAACTTGGGTTTTATTTTCAGAGCACAGGGTCACCCACTTCTTGTGTGCTTCCAATAGAATAGGCATGATGAACAATCTCAGGTACTTTGCCATCGTTGACAAAAGGGGAATTCGCCGTGCAAGAAAAAATGCTAGTGACAGGTAATTCACCCTTCCTCTGGCTGACAGTACCACTTACTCTGACTCACAGAGAGGCTACATCAGTTTACTGATGAGAGGTCTTTGCCAAAAGATCATCACAGCAAACCCAGTGGTTGGGCATGAGGCGTACCACTTTATTACTTCCTTTAATGGGCCACAGATGTTCAGTATAAATGTGGAACGCATGGATATCGAAGGAGTGGTTATCAAGTTCCACATTCCCTTGGATGAGGAACTTCATTCAGAATTAAAAGAAAGAAAAGGAGAAGCAGAAGGAGAAGGAGAAGAGCTCTGGGCAAATGTGTACCAGAATTCATACAGTGCTCTAAGGAAGAAGACCATGTACTTGGAGACTTTCAAAGGTACAAATGTTAATCATAGTAAAAAAGAAAATAAGTTTTATAAATATAAATTAAAAATTTAGGATTTAGTAAACTGTGATTCAAATTTAACAAAAAAACTCCCAGGAGGCAAGGCAGAAGGATTTGATCAACTGGTTTAAATTGATGATATTTCAGGATATATCTTTTTATAACTTTTAAGTAATAAAACTTCATGGTCGTAAAGTAGAAGGTGTTGGAATTGTTCTTGACCTGTAGCCAAATTGTCTGCCACTCTGCTAGACTCATAGATCTGGTCAGCTCTCCAGTTTATGTAGCAGTTTCCCCAGTTTATGTAATGGTTATGCTTGAACTCAAAGGATGCAGAGCTCGCTGTCTCTCCATGGACAGTGCTTTTATTACATCATTCTACTTACATTAAAATGAAATTTGTTTCCCTGACTTTTTTATCTTTAACTCACCAACAAAACAATACTTGAAGTATTTTCAAGCATCTGCCACATATCAGCCCCAATTAGACCTTAGGAATAAAAAGATGAGGAAATTATGTATGTTCAGTTGATCTCATGGAATTTATAGTTCAATTTGATAGATCACTTGATTTTTTTTCTATCCTAACACTCCTAAGAAATAGGTCGTACTCCAATAGGTAGCAGTGGCACTCTACTGTAAGCACATTACCATTTCAGCAGAGAAAGGGGTTGTACCCTGAAGAAGTTCCCTGAAGAAGTGACTCTATTTACCACCACACCCTCATTTATGAATCACTGTTCTAATAGTTCTATATTTCTATAAAAGTCCAATCTTAGTTCAACAGTATAACATCATATATTTGAAGATGACTGTCATATGTCCTTTACCCCAACCTAACCATTTCTTCTTTAAGTTAAACATGCCACAGAATTCAAACTGTGGTTATTTTATTCTTGAAGAAAAGATTGGCTCAGTAAAAGCCATTGAGAGCATTTCCATTTGTAAATACATTTCCATCTATGGTAAGTGGAACGGATTCCATCAGTCCAAATCAATAGCTGAGGAGGAACAGAGGGGATGAAAAGGCAGAAGACTGACTTAGATGTAGTCACTTATGGATATGGTCTTTCCACTAGAACAGAGTCCACGATGGCTAACCCACAGCGTGATGAACATGGAAAAGAAAAGCGAGAGGTGGCTGTACTCACTGGCTCACTGCCCCATCTTCTTGTCTTTCTTCATTCTGAGGTACACAGATTGTTCCTTGATGGGGATTAGAAAGGAGGTAGAAGAAAGCATATTCTGTACTGATTGGCAAAAGTTAAGATTTGCAGGGAGAGCGGAGAGAGAGAGAGAGAGAGAGAGAGAGAGAGAGAGAGAGAGAGAGAGAGAGAGAAGGAGAGAGGAAAAAAGAAGAAAAAAGAAGCTAAGATAAAAATCGTTCCCGTTTATATGGCTGGAATGTTTATAATGTAAAGAGACAGCTGCATTGAAGGATTAAGTCCCACTGCCTGATTAACATCATTTGATCTTTTGCTGTTGAAAAGATCCTGTGTGTTTTCAAAGGCAATGGGCTTCTTAAATAAAACCAGGAGTCTGGGTTAGCAGAAGCTTTTAGAAAACAACTCATTTTTTGTTTAGTAATCTTTTGTCCTACCTGCTTCATAATCTTCAGTTTCCTTCCCTCTGTTATTGGGGGATGCATCTAAATCTGAAAATTGGAGTTCTGGCAGATTCAATGTGACAAAAACAAACATAAAAAGTTAATGTGACCTAAATTGCTCAATCAGAGATTTTCCCCAGGAATATCATCATAAGGGAGCTTCTTTTTCTGTTTGGTTCTGAGTTTATTTTTTAATTCTTTACTTCCCATCCCTAATAATCACCATGCAATCTCAATAGAGAGATTAACACACCATTACCTCATGGTATTTTCATGATTTATCTTGTTTATCTGCTTTTTTTTTTTTTGCAAGTTTCAAGTGAAATTGATATTTCTGCTGAATTTTATTGATCATCAGGAAGTCAAAATTTTCTGTTAACCAACTCGGTGCAGCGTATTGTGGGAGGGACCTAAACATCTCCGCATGCATGCTGTCATTCTAGGGGTGGCCAGGCAATGAGGTGGGGAGGCCTTCTGGTGGTTAAAGAGGACCCAGCGGTCGTCATAACTAGTTCAGTCTCTGTGGCCCATTCAGCTCTTGGCATCGCTGCCAAGCCAGCCAACAAAGGAGCATTGTAATCCTGACAGTTTCCCAGCATTGACTGGACAGGCACAGACCACCAACCAGCTTCTTTCGCTTCTACTGTTCACAACTGAGACGATGAATGGAAAAAAGTCAATGGCAAAAATCCCACATCCTGCTGAAGTTGGTGTGTGGATGCTTTTCTAGCAAGTGATTCTCCCTTAAAGCTGGTAATCCTCATATCTGTTTTCTTTTTCTTTTTTGTTTGTTTTTTTTTAAAATGCAACAAGCTTGAATGGTAATGCATAATCTTCATCAAGGCCTGCCAAAATATTAGATTCAAGTTTTAAAAACAAGCATATGGCATGCAGTACTTTGGAGAAAGGGAAGTGTAATAAAAATGAGACGTCATAAATATAAAAAGATAAATTAAGATAAGCTTCTAAGAGAGAAGCAATAATTCCAGCTAGTACTGGAGAACACTACGGTCCTCAAGAAATTGAACTTGGGGTTATAAGAATAGGGTTTTCAGGTATAAAATGGAACCGTTTTAATTCAATTTCCAAATTTGGATATGCAACCAACAGTCTGCCTATTCCATGGACAAAGCCAAATACATCTCCAACTCTCATTTTTAAAATAGAAATCAGTAAAAGGAAATGTTTAAGAACAAAATAAACTCAGAGATATTTATCATTTTATTTATCATTGAAAGTAAGATAATAATTTTAGCAATCAGATGAAATGATCTTGTAATATATTTGTGGCATAATTCCATTACTTAAAGTGCTTTCTTTATAAGTAAAATTTATAATAATGGGATGCCATATTTACTTATCAGTTATCAAATACTCTAAAAAATTATAGTGTTCCATGCTGGTAAGGGGAGGTGAAATAAGAATATGGTGTTTAAACTGGATCCAGTTTTAGAAAGCAATTTAGCAGAACCTTAACAATAGTTTGCCTCTTTGACCCAGTGATCCTATTCCTTAAAATATATTTTATGTGTGCATGTATGCTAATATTTTAATATTATATAAAAGGCAAAATAAGAAAGTAAATACAATATTATTCATCAAGGCAAATATAAAAGCAAATAAACAATAGGAAGCCCCCCCCCATTACAGCAATAAAATTAAGTAAATTGTTAATCAAAGTAAATCTGTGTGATGGGATACTATGTAGCTATCAAAATTGATATATCCAGAGATTCTTACTAATATGGAAAATTGCTTATTTAAATGTTAGGGTGAAAGAGACGCTGTAATTGAGTAACTGGTTATGATTTTAGCAGGCAAAGTGCAATAAAAACATTAACAGTCATTGTCTTGGTGGGTGGGATTATGATTGATTTTTCATTATACTTTTACACATTTAAAAAATTATTCCCCAAGAGCATATGCCATTTTTTTGCAATCATAAAAGAAAGAATTTATTTAAAAACCTTCTTTATTCCATTGTAAAAACACTAATAGAATCTAAATTTCCACCTTCCTTACTCTAAGGGTTATTTTAAACACAATACAAATGGATTAACATCTTAACCTGTTATTGCATGTCCTGCTGAAACAAATTTTGATATGATTAAATTGACTTTCAGATTCCTTTAATTTCTTCTTGATCCACCCCTAAAAGTATACAACAGGCTAAGCAACATAAGCTGGGGTTATTCTTCTCCTATTACCCCAGTATTACCTCTGGGCTTATTTAAAATGGATTATTATGAATAGAATGAATACTGAGTCCTAAACTGTGGTTGAGGATCGAGCATGTTGGAGCCTGTGCACTCGGAAATAAGTGCCTTTACTGACAGCTAAGCCAAAAGGTGCTCCTCATGGAAAGTCTAACCAAATGACACAGCTCTGAAAATTGGTAACAATTAGAGCTTTTATGATCCTTCAGTCCAGCAGGTTTTCAATTTTATAACATAGATAATATACAAGTCTTCCTTGAAACTCTAAGAGGACAGATACCACATCTCCCATGCAATCATTCATTCAGCTAAAATTTTTGAAAATTTTGTTTTGTGGAGGAGCTATTTAGTTTAGCAGCTAAGAGCATCAGCTTTGGAGTTAACCCAAGTTGGTGGCACTAGCCTTAGACAAAAGCAGGAGGTGGAAAGGTACGTTGGGGTCTGCCCTGGGCTCTACATTTTAGAAATCCCTGTTCTGACCTCTGGGCCTAGCATCGAGGGGAATGCGGGGTCAAGGGGCACACTTCCATGGAGCCTGTGGCCTCTGCACCAATCTTGCCTTTTAGGCCATCATCTAGATACCGGGGACCCTGGCCTTTCCTGACCAACAGCCCAAGTCTATTTCCTACCTGCTCAAGCCTCTCCCAGGTCTGTTCTTCTGAAAGTGCCACTACTGGCGATCACATGTAGGCTCAAGAGGGGGTCAAGGAGCAGGCATCTTGAGGGTTGTGGAGGGAGCTTGGCTGTATAGACTGGCACAGAGGCATCGTGAAGAATTAAAATGTTTAACACAGTGCTTAGCAGATAGTGAATGCTAGGCAAATGTTATTTCTGATATATTCTTTTGTATCTTATTACATGAAATTTCTGTTTTGAGAGAGAGAAAAAAATAACCATGAGAATACAAGATTCTACAAGGGGACACTATTTTAATTTTTAGTATTCAAAATGGAATCTTTTTTCTTTTTTTTTCGGTAACATGGCTGTTCTCCTGGCCCAATTCCAATACTCTGTATTCAAGCTAATTACATTCCTCCTCCACTGGATAAATTATTCTTCACTTCCCCCATAAAAACCATCATGTTATACTTGTGAAACAAAATAGCTTCTGTGTTCCACCACACATACAAAAATGATTGTATGTCAATACACAGTGTATTTTTCTGTGTGTTGATTTGAAGGCCGCATTGGGATTTATTACAGTGAGATGTCAGTTTAATTCAATGATGTGTCCGAATAGTGATAGATTTCCTGTTCAATGGAGCACTATCACAAAAGACATTCTCCTGGTGACTTAACATGAGACAATTTTTTTTATTATTATTACTTAGTATTATTTATGCCTACAGCACCTGGTCTTCCTAGGTGGTCTCCCATCCAAGTACTAACGAGGCCCGACCCTGCTTAGCTTCCGAGATCAGACATCGTACTCGTTCAGGGTGGCATGGCTGTAGACCATGGACCATGGCTCCACTGAGGCACAAACCCAGGACCTTCTGCATGTAAAGCAGACGTGCTAAACGCTACACTATGGAACCACGTTCTTAATATAAGATAATCTTTTAAAGCATTATTTGGGTTGAGACAAAGCAGATGTGAGCTATCGAGCTTACCTCTAAGTTTCTTCATTCCCAGGCAAGTCATTTACCTCATCACTTTGACTTTTTTAATGCCAGAGACCTGAGCATTCATGAATTGGTATTCTACATTCATCTCAAATAATTAAGACATGTGATTTTAAGCTAAAGCTGATAAAGCTAGAGAGAAAAATATTGAGGATTTTAAGAGGTCACTTCTCCCTTTTCTCTCCTTTTCTTTTAGTTTAGGAGCACTTAGACCTAAAATCCCTTTTTTGGTGATTGATTTAGGAATGTGAGTTTCATGGAATGGTGGGAATGACTAAATAATAGTAGCAAATTTTCATGAGGGAATAGCAGCTTAGGGCCCAAGGCATGGCTTAGAGAGAACAACACAACAGCTTCCCCTTTGAGAAATATACTAAGAAACGTCATCTCTAAATCTAAACATTCTAAATACTTGGGTTTTTAAAACTTCATACAAGACAACCTTCACCAAGAGCTACCTTTTCCTGCTTTGTACTCATTCAGTAGGGACCTTACAATTGTGGATTGGGACTTCATTCCTCAAGCCTGGTCTGTGAGGCCGCTGTGTGCCAGGCACCGAGCTGCCTTCCCATGCTGTACGTGGAGAGCTGAGGTCACCCCCTTCTGCCCTGTGTGAGGACTTACTGAATTACAGTAAATCCTCACTTAATGATGTGGGTAGGTTCTTGGAAACTGCGACTTTAAGTGAAATGATGTATAATGAAACCAGTTTTACCATGGCTAATTGATATATGAACAAGAGTTAAGTTCCTATTGCATATTTCTGGTCACAAAAACATCACCGATCTTGAAAATAATGACCCCAAACACTTCTAATATTAAACATTAACATAAATGTGAGCTTTACATACATTTTTAAAGATTCAAGGAAGATTAATAAAAACAAGTAAGAGAATGACTTTCCAACCCGCTTGTTCCAGTTCAGGGTCGAGGGTGGCCAGGGTCACTCCCAGCAGCTCAGGGTACCAGGCGGAAACCAACCACAGACAGGCACCCTTCCATCACAGGGCACACCCATGCCCACACCCACTTAGAGAGTTAGCCCACACTCACTCACACTGGGACATTCAGGCACGCCAATTCACCTAACGTATACACCTTTGGGATGTGGGAAGAAATCGAAGGACCTGGAGAAAATCCAGGCGGATATGGGGAGAATGTGCCAACTTCACATATAGTGACCCCAGCTGGGAATTAATATTTTTGTTCTCATCAATGTTATAACAAAATGACGTTGAACTGAAAGACCTTATTCGAGGACCTGAGTATTGTACCAGGTTCAAGCTGAGGTAACCCAGATACTGTGACTTTTAAACTTTTGATCTGAAATGTTTTCCTCATTCAAATTTTCTACCGCTAAAGCAGGCAGGTATTTGAAGCAATGATACAGGTCATTCAGGCCCAAATAACTATTTGAGAAAGGAACTAACTGAATAATTCAATGAAATATGACTGTTTTATCTGATTAATTCTGAAAAAAAAAATCGATTATTTGTCTTTTGGTTTGTATGTATTGACGTATAGTTTGATTTTTTTTTTAAGTACTACTTTAGTCTCACTGCAAAGATTGGCAGTAGAAAGAATTTAGATTATCATCTCAGTTATTACTATCTTTTTGCATACTAAGCATAACCTTTTCTCTAAAATGGACTCAAATTGGTAACTACAAAATAGAATTTTACTATAATAAGGGTGTAATAGGCATTCTGTATAGTAACGTTGCATGATTTCAGAATGCTATACTTTATTTCTCAAGGTGTGTCTCTCCACAGATGGAAAACTGTGGACATAAGAAGAAAAACTATGTTTTCAGTTTCTCCAGCAGACCAATATGCTTGGCACACGGTAGATGTTCAACTGACTTTATGCTTTAACAAATAAAGAAGAATTTAAGAGAGTTGACTAAATTGATTGATTAACAATTCAATTAAGCAACCAGTTGGTTAAGATCTACTTAAAAGGACACTTGTTAGTTTTGTAGTGACTACCTAAACAAAACTTGTGGTTAATAGCAGGAGAATGATAGACACTAGAAAAATGAAATCAGAGGCAATATGAACACCACTTGTAACCATATATAAGACATGTGGAAGTGAGACCTAGGTTTAAAGCATGGTTTGGCCATTGACTAATCATGTATTTTGGAATAAGATTCTTAACTTTTTAAACCTCTCAGTGCCTACATTTCCTCATCAGCAAAATGAAGACAATAATAGCCTTCATCGTGCTATTGTATTTATTGCTCTAATGTGTATAACTGCTAAGCATAATGCTTGAAACTAAGACTCAAGATATATAAGCTATTATTTTTATTAAGAAACTCATATCGCTTCCTGTTATACCTCATAAAAAGGAATATGAGTAGATTATAGGTATGATTCCTTCAAAAAATCTCTAAATAAAAGAAACACGAAGCTGTAGGGAAAATTGCATATTGAGTTATTAACCTTCATTGAAGTGTTTAAGGTGGTGCAACAGGAATTTGAAATTTCATTTAAATTTTGTGAGCTTTGCTAGACCGCAAAGTCTAAAAAGAGGAGAGAATAGTAGTCTACTCAGAGTAAGCATTTCTTTCTAGTTCCCATAGTTCTCTCAGAACTATCAAAACTCTCATTTTTGATGGTTCCACTCCTTTACCTCTTAACCAATTATCGTGATCTTCCTTTCTGCTCCCGTCCACCACCATACTTTGTGTTGAGATCACTTATGCTTTGACTATTACAGTAGTGCTCACTGCTTGCAAGCACAGCTGGAGGCCCTTGTCTCCCCAATTCCTGTACATGAGAAGTAGCATGACCTGGTCCCCAGAGATGGGATTGTAGCAGGATGGT
>NW_011888824.1:5593047-5611444 GCF_000151845.1 Pteropus vampyrus | reverse complement strand
CTCCCATCTGCCTGTCTTTCATATCTTATATTTTCATAGTCTTTTTATCCCTTTGTTTCCTTTTTAATTTTAAAATTCTTTTTAAAAATTTAATTATTTTAAAAATATATTTTATAACAGCTTTATTGAAGTATAATTCATATACCATGCAATTTACCTATTTAAAGTGTATAAGTCAATGGTTTTCAATATATTCAGAGCTGTATGATTATCATCATAATCCATTTTAGAATATTTCATCGCCCCAAAAAGAAACCCCATATCCATTAGCCATCACTATACATTTTCGCTAAACCTCTCAACCCATCCAGCCCTTAGGCGACTACTAATCTACTTTCTGAGTCTACATATTTGTTTATTATGGACATTTCACATAAATGGAGGCATAAAAAATGTGGCCTTTTGATACTGCCTTTTTTCACGTAGCATAATGTTTTCAAGGTTCATTCATGTTGTATATATCAGTACTTCATTTGTTTTTATTGCCGAATAATATTCCACTGTATGAATTTACCACATTTTATTAATCTGTTCATCCATTCATGATCGACATTTGAATTGACTTCATTTTTTCTACTATGTATAATATTTCTATGAACATTTGTGCAGCAGTTTTTGTGTAGACATATATTTTCATTATTCTGGGGTGTATACCTAGAAAGAGAATTGCTGGGACATATAATAAATCAATGAATCCTTTTGAAAAGCCATCTGACCACTTTTCATTCCCACTAGCAGCAAATGAGGGTTCCAATTTCTCCACATCCTCACTAACACTTATGATTGTCTGTCTTTTTGATTATCGCAATCCTAGTCAAGTGGTACGCGATTATGGTTTTGATTTTTATTTCCCCGATGGTGTTGACATTGTGCAACTTTTCTTGTGTTTATTGGCCATTTGTATAAAATCTTTGGAAAAATGACTATTCAGATCCTTTGCCCATTTTTTAATTGGGTTGTTTGTCTTTTTGTATTGAGTTGGAAAAACTGTATATTCTAGATACGAGTCTCATATATAATTTGCAAATATTTTCTCTTATTCTGCAAGTTGTCTTTTCACTTTTTTGATAGTGTAATTTGAAACAAAAAATGTTTTAATTTTGATAAAGTCTAATTTATCTATTTTTCTTCTGATGCTTGTGCTTTTGGCATCATATCTAAGAAACCACTGCCTAATCCAACGTCTTCAAGATTTATGCCTATGTTTTAAGACTTTTATACTTTTAGTTCATATAAATGAGTATTTCATCATTTTTAGTTAATTTTCTCTGTTGGGTGAGAAAGGGATCCAACTTCATTCTTTTATAAAATGACTATCTAGTTGTCCCAGCATCACTTGTTAAAAGCCTGTTCTTTTCTCCATTGAATTGTTGTGGTATCCTTTCTAAATCAATTAACTATGAGTGAAAGGGTTTAGTACTGAACTCTATTCTATTCTATTCTATTGATTTATATTATGACTTTCTATATATTCTTATGCCATTGCTGCGTTGTCATAATTACTATAGTTTTCTGCTGTTTTGAAATCAGGAAGAATCAGTCTTCCATATTTGTTCTTTTTCAAAGGATTTTCCTCTTTCTTTCTTTTTTTCTCTTTCTTCCTTTCTTCCTTCCTTTCCTTCCTTCCTTCCTTCCTTCCTTCTTTCTTTCTTTCTTTCTTTCAGGCAATTATGAACTACCCAAATTTTCATATAGATTATAGAATTAGCTTTACAATTTCTGGAAAGAAACCAGCTGGCATTTTGTTTTATGTGCTCTTCAATTTCTTTTATCAATGTTTTATCATTTTCAGAGTATACAATTTGAACTACTTTTGTTAAATTTATTCCTAAGTATATTATTATTTTAAGCTATTATAATGGAATGATTTTCTTAATTTTATTTTTACTGTTCATTGCAAGTGTATAGATATATAACTGATTTTTATATTTTGATTTATATCATATAACTTTGCTGAACTTGTTTATTTAATTCTAATGGTTTTTAAATTGATCCCTTATGGTTTTCTGTATACAAGATCATGTCATCTGCAAGTAGAAATAGTTTTACTTCATTTCCAGCCTAGATGCCTTTTAGTTCCTTTTCTTGCCTAATTTCCCTGGCTAAACCCTTCAATAGCATAATGTTTTTAAGGTTCATTTATGTTGTGTATATCAGTATTTCTTGAGTAGAAGTTGATGAGAGCAGACATATGTGTGACTTCTCTATAAACTTCAATGTTTCTTTCAATAAGTGTGTCCTAGGTGTGTTCTAATTGAGTGGCGTACATTGTTATTATTGTGTGTGAATGTTGTCCAGAAAGAATTAACCTTTGGGTTTCTATGGCCTATTATGCTTGCTCTTAAAAATGATTATTCTACACCGTTATAACCATTAGTTGTATTCATTCTGAGTCAACCCTGGGTGATATTTTTCTGTCATTCTTTAACATAAAAAGGCATTATCAATAATTTTATTTTATAGTGTATTTTTCTATTTCTAAATTAACATGCAAATTTTCTCATTGATTTGAATTAGCTTCCATCCGAGCACATTTCCAATTCACCATAATCACTAGAAATTTAGAAGATGTCTTCAAAGACAGAGGAAAGCAGTTTTGGCTCCTAGGTATTAATATATATCCAGGCTTATATTCAGTCATTCATCATATTGATAAAGCTATTAAATAATACTGAATCAGACGTGTTCGATTTTCTGAACTTAACCATGTACATTTACAATCTAATGCAACACTATTGTATGAAAGCCTTTAATGGAATAATTGTGATGTAATTATTAAGCCTACTTTGGAAATCTGTGTAGATAACACTGTGATAAATGGAAGGAAGGAAGGAAGGAAGGAAGGAAGGAAGGAAGGAAGGAAGGAAGGAAGGAAGGAAGGAAGGAAGGGAGGAAGGAAGGGAGGGAGGAAGAAACTGCTATTTACTGGTATGCAGATGAGTGCTAAGTGGTGATATAAATGAGTTCTTGAAAAATGGCCTTAAGGAAAAAAAATTAAGACTCTATTTTGATTCCTTTGTGGAAAAATGCAAAATGAAGGTACACAATATTTCACTTAAGCAAACTACTTAAGAACTCTTTGTTTTATAAAAACAAATGCAAAATCAGCAACACTCTTTTGCTGTAGGGTGGGGGCGAACTGAGAAAACCAGATTTTTCCAAAAGAAAAGCTAAAAGGTTAACACATTTGTGCTTTTATAGACTATTATGTTTTTAGATGAAAAGTAAACATTGATGAAAATATTTTATGAAGTGCTTCTTTACACCACATCATTTACTATTTCCTTTAAAGTGGATTATACAGATGTTCTTAAAGCTAACACATCATCAATTTTTAAAAGTTCTTTGAGATTTTTTTTTTATTTTATAAATTCCCTGGAATTCTTTTACTTTATAGCTCATCTTTGATACTGAATTAAACTGTAATTGCTATGTCACATGGAAATTTATCCCTGTCCAAAAAAAAAAAAAAATCTCTTAATCAAAGATAATATTGTTATTTTCTATGACTTTTGTTTATTAACATTATAGCAACACAGTCAAACCTTATGATACAACAACTTATTATTACATGGATGTGGACACACTGGGGATCAAAAAAGAATTTTATTTGATAAACTGATTCACAAATTAGAAAATGAGTGTTCTTTTCTATCCCTAACATGAGCATCATCACACGTTTCCACTATAAATATATGTTCTATCTTTAGCTTTTTTAAACCGAAGAGCTTAAATATAAACTTGTAGATTTTCAGCTTGCTATTATATCATTTATTCCCAATTTTCTTATTACTTGGCTTAATCATCAAGCTTTCAGTACTATTTAGCACACTGAATATTTAGCTCTATGAGCTTCTATAAGTATTTCAGACAAATCCAGTACTGTAGGTGACCATGTATGGGTTTCCAGTGCAACTTTTATATGTCTTTATCATTGTTCCTCTCACACTGTACTATAAATGTGATTATTGTTTTGTCTCTTGCCTCCTTGAGGCCAGTGACCAGTTAGTCCATTTCTGCATCTCTTACGCCTAAGACTTTTCCTGGCCAAGAGGAGGCACTGAACAAATGTTTATCAAGTGAAATAAAATTTACACTTTATGAGACACACTAGAAATTTTCTTCAGTTATGACCTTCGTTCTCATTTTATAAATTTTGAACAGTATTTCCTCTCCTGAATGGTTGAAGATATCCAATTATAATAAAAATATACAGATGGAAGAAAAAATTAATGACTATTAGTGGATATATTATTTGATGGTCTTTATTCCAGGTACTCTTTGCAAACTGGCATGCAGCATTTTTCATCGGTGTGCATCTTATGCACTGACAAGTCACTGTGATGACATTAGGAAGACGATAGTGCTAAAAGAATGACTCAACAATGAGACACAGACATTGCTATGATGGATGTTTAATGAGTGATTCTAGAGAATGTCGCAACTGGGTGAAATTGTTTTTTTCTGGCACAGTTTACAATGATTTAATAATATGTTAGACCCGAATTATACACCCTGTGATCATAAAATGGATGATCAAATTTGCATCTTCTGAGTACTTTTTGTTAGGCTATATCTATGAGTATAGCTACATTTTTTTTTTTCCTGCCAGTATCATGGTCATTTTCATTTTGAAACTTGGTTTTAGACACTTGAAGGGGGAGACGTAATTTAAGCATGACAGCATAGCTGCCCATAACTGCAATGGATTTGTTGTGCCATATGAACATGTTCTCACTAAACATTAAACAATAATGTGGCTAGTTTTCTCTGGTCAGGGGCACAAGGAAACACAGATTGGACTTTTAATTTTTCTATTAATTGAATTTAAGTATTTTATGCATTTTTTCTCATCTCAGAAGTAATGAAAAATGTGATATATACCTTTTGACCCAGAAATTCCACTCTAGGGAATCTCTTTTACAAATAAAAATGTATCTATGCAGAAAGGTTCATGATTAAGAAAGTCTCCTGGAACATTGCTTGTAGTGGCAGCAAACCGTAAATGTCCTGACCATCCATCTATAGGACAGAGTTTAAATAAGATATGGTATATCCAATATGTTTATAGACAAAATTAAGAATAAAAATAAGATTAAACTGTTCTTAAAAAAATACCTTGTGCATCTCTCCAGGTTAATACATATAGTTGTTTATTATTCTTTAGCATGAATATACCATGTTTTATTAGTTCACGAGGAAGAGATTAGAGGGAAAGAAGAAGTGCGTATTATTTTTTATTTATACATCTATTTGACATGTTATAATGAATGCATATCACTTTTATTGTTGACTATCCAATAAAGTTAAAAATGTCGTAGTAATATTTACTCAGGGAGACTGGCTTAAAGACGAAGATGTTTATAATTAACTCTCTGAATATGATGAATATTCAAGATGATCGAGCAGTTTGATGACAAATTTAAGATGTGAACACAAAATAATAGGTATACTTTTTGTTTTTAGTTTTTACAAACTAAATTCAAAAATGTTTCTAAAGGAGCAGTTCCACAGGCTTTTAGATAAATATAGTAGCATTGGAATAACTGCATACTTCCAAGATTATGGAAAATAATAATTTGGATGTTTATGTTCTGGCGTTAAAAAAAAGTCAGTCTCAAAAATTTATGGTCACATTTACAATGTATTTGTATAGTATATACATGTTTGCAGCAAGTGATCTTAGTATGTGTGAATCTAACAGCCGCAAATAGAGAATGAATCCAAGTATGGCATATTGATCAGTAACATCCATTGCTGAACAGCTAAAATTCATTCTATACCGTTTTTCTTTCATCCTTTACTCATTATATTAATACATCATTTTCACTGTCATTGTTATTTATTACTTAGGCTGAATAGTCTTGTGACTTTTCATTATTCAGATGTCATTTAAAAAATTATATTGACATACTTTCCTTTGTCATGCTGCCCTTGTGAGACAAGCATTTTAAGTGTTACAAGGAGGTGCTGTTATTATTACAAAGGTTATTATAGGAAGGATGAAAGGACTTCGTTAGGAACAGTAGCCCCATACATGAGAAAAAAATGTTACACAGTTCCAGACTCATTGTAACAAGAGTGGAGGGAACATAAATGATCTCAGGTCACCAGATTAGTGCAGATAATAGAGGGAAGCATGTGAACCTAAGTTCCCTCTATAGATATAAATTGGGAAATACAGAGGAATTTGCAGCACGGTGTACTAGGAGTAAAACAGTGTGCAAATGTATCCTGTGACCTGGTTATCTACAGAACATTGGGACTGGGTCCAGCTACTTTGATCCTCTAGAGGGGCAAGACTGCTTCCTCGTGTAAAGCTAATTTTGTAGAGTTCATGGGGAGTACAGAGTTGGTCCTGAAAGCAGGCTACCCGAGTGACCTCATTGCAGGGCACACAAGGGCTTGGGTGTCTGCCATTCTCCTAATCAGAAATCCTTGATATTGCTTGTATGGTGGTGTTTTTTCCTGAGATGCAATTCTAAGGCTAATAATACTAAGAATACACAGTGTTCTGATAATTTCTGAGGTTCTGTTGCTGTTTTTGATTTCAGAATTTATTATGAGCAATAGTCCTTAGTCAAACAGTAGTCCTCTGTCCCTCCCAGCAGATGGTACTGTGGTTGGAAATCTTTACAGCATTCCAGTGGAACCCTTGTGTCTTTGGTATATCATTATGCCCAGGAGCTATGGAACATATTACCTTACCAAGGAAAGCCGGCCTTACACTGCTTTGGCACTTGCAAAAATGGTCTTCACACTGAGTCCCAGAGTGTGCCTCACAGAGTAATAAATTACCAACAGCCGTTATGACCTCAGTGAGAGATTCATGCAGCCAAGAGCAGCTACATGTTACTGTCAGTTAATTAGTGTTGGTATTCATTAAAGGTGGGAGTGAGAGCCCGGAAACGATCCATTACTCATTGTGAATAGAGTCAAGGGACAGCATAAAAGCTATCCAAGAAACTTAAAAGTAAGAACCAGGAAGCAAAATAGAGATCAACGAATAAATTGGTTACTTGGTTATATGGAGAAAGACAAATAAAGAATGCTAGTTGGAAGTAAAATTTGAGATGCATATTCTTTACTATGGAGCCCACACTGACACACACACACACTCATACCCTGAGCTCTCGCTTGTACATTCACACTCGCATTTCCATTAGCTCCCATAGTTCATACTATAGATTAATATGTGCCCCCCCCCAAGATATGTAGAAGTACTTGTCAATGTAAACATATTTGGAAAAAAGTTTTTTTGCAGATATAATAAGATAAGATGAGATCATACTCAATTTGAGTGGATCCTGGTCCAATATGACTGGTATATTTATAGGAAGAGAAAACAGAGACACAGGGAGGAAAAAGGCAGGTGAGACACAGAGAAACACAAACACAGAGGGAAGATGGCCAGAGGCAAAGAATAGAGTTATGCTGTCACAAACCAAGGAACATCTGGAACTAGAAGAGACCAGGAAGAATTCTCTCCCAGGGGAGAGAGTATGGCTCTGCCAGTAAGTACCTGGATTTTAGAGGTCTAGCCTCAAGAATTAGAGACAATAAATTTCTGTTGTTTTAAGCTCCCACTTTGTGGTATTTTGCTATAACAACTCCAAGAAATGAATATAGTTTACCTGTGTAAAATAGACACCCTCACATTTATGGCACTTCTTATGTGTATCTTCTGACACACTTTCACACTCACATTTATGTCTCACCTAAAGCTATTCAGATCTGAACACAGTAAGCTCATGCACTCCTACTCCAATCAATTCCTGTTGGGCTGTCCTATTTTGAATAAAAGGAAAAATGAGTCAGAATCACAAGGTGGGAAACTACTACTTCATGCTGCTTTGGAAGTAAGGAAAATGTACCCCTTTCATCACGGTTCGTCAACCCAGAAAACTGCTGTCATAGAATTTCAGTAAAAATCTTTATTTAGCATCTATTTGTCCGTTACTGACCTAGTTTTGGAACACCAGCAAACTTGCCCTTTTAGAAAATAGTCTTTGGGGGAGTTTTTAATGTGGCAATTTTTAACCAATTTGAAATTTGGGCAGAAAAAAAAAATTGTGAATGTTCATAGCAAACTTAAAGTATATGATTTTCTTGTCATATACTGTTTTTTAACTACATCTGTAAAAACTTTCCAAATGAACAGTTATTTTGCTTCTTTAAAATAATCTGTAAAATTTTTCCTTCATACCATGTGTACTTCTTACAATGGTCATGTAGCTTATATTTTTTTTGTATTAAGCTCTATAGAAAATATAAATGATTACAAAGTAGTTCTTACCATCAAAAGTCTTCATCGACTGTAACCAGTGTTCCCCAGTTTATACCCCCTGCCTACCATACCTTTTCTTTGAGCTCCCTACTCCTGAATCCAACTGTCTACTTCCACATCTCCATTTGGATATCTTAAAGGCATTCAGACTTAACATACAGAAAATCAAGCTTTTGATATTTTTTTTACTCTCATTTTAATTCATGTTCCCTTTGATGCTACCATCCATCCAGGTATACATGCAAGTCAAAAACCTGCACTTCAGGCTTAATATCTCCATCTCTTCCCACCCTCCATCACTCCACCTTTATCTAATTGAATATCGCTGTTTTACCTCCTAGATATTTTTGGAGTCTGTCCCAATTTCTCCGTCTCTTCCACCACTAGCTTAGTCCAGGCTACCATGATCTTTCCTCTGGATTTCTGTAGCAGCCTCCTAATAGCAGGAAGGATAGTAGGCACGCAACCCACACTCAGCCTCTTCTTTACACTTCAGCCAAAAGGATGTGTTTAGAAAGCAAATCTTATGATGCTATCTGCCTGCTTAACTTTACAATGGTTTCCCAAAGCCCTTAAATAAAGCCTGGAATCCTTGGTCTAGAAGCCCTGCATACTTCTCCAAGTCTCAGTTTATACTGTTCTTTTTTTTTCTCGTACTCCAAATATGGTCCCTTCTCATGGTGGAACAAATGCACTGTGCTCCTCCCAACTCTAGGCTTCTATGTCTATTGTCTCTTTTGTCTAGAATGCTTTTCTCCTCTCTTCTCTTCCCAGATTCTTCCAGTTAATTACCTCTCATCATTCAGGATTTTGCTCACACAACACTTCTTCAGGAAAATCTTTCCTGATAACACAGAACAGATCACACCCTGTGATAGAACGCTTATCAATTCTCTCATTCATTCAACACTTACAACATCTCTGGCATGCTAGGAACTCTTTTACCTAGAAGAGTTATATCACTTAAGCTATATCACTGGACATGAAGGCAAGGTCTCTGCTCACGTAAGTTTACGATATAATTAGAGGAAGAAATAATATACAAATAAATGAACAAGAAACCACCAGGCAGTGATAAGCTCAGTGATAAATATAGGACTGAGTGAGGTATTAGGCCTCTCTGAGAAGGTGATGTCTAAGCTTAGACCTAAGGGTCAACAAGGAGTCAAGGGTATAAAATTCTATGGGAAGAACATTTCCAATAGAGGTTCTAGTGGAGGAGGGAAGGCTCTAGAGAAGAGAAAGATGGCTAGAGTGTAAGAATGAAAGGGATCATTGGGGTAAGGATTATGTAAGTCAAGGTAAGGTATTTGAATTTCATAAAAGTGGGGAAATATCAAATAGCGTTAAACAAGAAAATTATATACTCCCATTTAAATTTACAAAAAATCACCCTGGCTGCTGTATGTAGAGGATTTTAGGTGTGCAAGAACCTAAGTAGAGATATTAGATGGGGGCTACTGCAGTGGTCCAGGCAAAAGATACTGGTGGTTTGGACTAGGATCATAGTGATGGGAATGGAGAAAGACAAATAAAGGATGTTAATTGGAGGTAGGAATAAATAAGAGAAATTGCTGGCTGATTGGGTATAAGAGATAAGGGGAAAAGAAGACTCAGGGATGATTTCCTGATTGAGCAGCTAGGTGAATGTGGTAGCAATTATCGAGGTAGGGATGTTGAGTAGGATCAGGTTTGGGGATGGGCAAAATGAGTTCTGTTTTCAGCATATAAAATTTGAGATGCATAGTAGATGGCCAAGTGGATGTATCAGGTAGGCTACGGCTTTGAAGAATCTGGAATTCAGGTGACAGGTGATGCCTGGAAACATAAATTGGGAAACCATCAGCATATAGATATTATTAAAGCCATGGAACTCGATGGGACATGAAGAAGGATGAGGACTGAGCTTTGAGACATACTATTATTTGGAGGCAGAGCTTAAGACAAGAGACTAGCAAAGAATGCTAAAAGAAGCAGCCAGTGAAAGTGGACAACCGAAGGGGCCTGCTGTCAAGATAGACAGAGTAAAAATGACCTCATTAATTTAATTCAGCTCAGGGTGTTCTATTATTGTTGCAATTTCAGCAAAAAAATCTAAACAACCTCTTCTTAATATATTTGACATAAATATGAATCCTGCTTCAACTATCAAATTTAAATTTACTTCTCCTACCAACAGGAGATGATCACTCCCTTTGAATAACACATCTCATTCTCATTAATAAGTGGACATAGTAGACGTTCCTCTGGTTTCTAACCCAGTAATCCTGGTTAGTTCCTTCCTCCTTTCTTTTTAGATTTCACACACCAGTCAGGCAAAAGATGAATTTAAAACATCTAAAAATATCAAATTTATGTCTGAAGATCATGGTCAAATATATTCCCCCCAAAAGGTGGACACATAAAATACTGAGAGTAGGAAGCAAGATACTCAGTATGCAGTTAGTAATTTTATAGCTTTTCATTGAATGTATCTATACATATGTATCTATACATATCATTTTTAAAGCAAAGGAATCTTCAAAAGAAATGAAGTTTGGGAGATCTGGGGACAAGGGGAGATAGTTAAAAATAATTTTATAAATAACATTGATAATGATAGAAAATAAAAATATAAAACGGTTATTTTAGAAATAAAAATAATTTGAGTTATCAAGGTGTTTTCAAGCTTTGGGGGCGTGTTTGCTTAAACTGGTATGCGTGCAAGCACGTGTGTGCACTCTTAAGGGTCAAGCTCCGGCATGCTCATTTGGGGTAGCAGAGCATGGGCTTGCTCTGGGCTTGCATCAAAACACTCATCAAAACACAGGCTGCATTCCATTTGCACAGCCCGATACTGAGATTGCCCAGAATTACATCTTTATGCCGTTAGACATCTAACGCAAAGCCATCAGGTCTTTCAGCTTTCCCCGGGGACCCTTTGGGAGGAATTTCTGCGGAGAGCCGGCAACTCAGACCTGATGCCTGTCAGGAATGAACTGTGTTACAAGCTTCAGGGAGGGCTTCCGTTGTCAAAACAATAATAGCTGTAATTTTCTCTCCCTCTATTTACAGGAAACAAACTCTTCCTTCCTGTCCTCTGCCTGTAGTAGAAAATAGACAAGCCAAGCAGATGTCCAGGGATGGCGGAGGAGTACCTGAGGCTGCGGCTTCCTTGGAGAGAAAACAAGAGCTGAGAGAGCCTTGGGGGTAAGGATGGGGGTGGGGGGAAGGAAGGTGGCAGTATTACATCCTGATTCCTAATGCAGGCCCTTGCCTTCTTTCACTCCCTCTAAATCCCTTTGTCTGTTTCTAGCTTTTGCCTACCACCGTGAGACATGTGAACTAAATACGGCCGGGGAAGTCTCCGGCAGTCACAGTATTTTTAAACTCTCGTGGCCTCCTGTTTGCAGACTCATGTGACATAGATGAACTAGATCCAGAGAGTTTCTCATGGGAATCCAGGATACTTCGCCATAACTGCTGGCTTGGGTTGAGCCATAACTGCTGGCCTTTGTTAATGCAGCCCTTGGGGTTTCATTTCACATCTTCAAGATTTGGGAAGCAGCAGATCTTGCGAATATACCAGGAATGTACCAGGCAGACCATCTCCACAGTGCCTCCCAAGGATGGCCTCCATGGGCCTATGAAAACTGGCAGGCTGTGAAGCTGGAGCCCAGCTCAGGCTGGAGAAAATCTTCCTGCAAACTTGGACACTAGCAAGAGATAATTAGTTCTCACAATCTTCAAAGAGCTCTTCATGTCAAAGTCTTTGGTGTCGTCATTGTATTTTCTTTTGCTCTCTGTAGGTATTATCCAACTTCACCCAAAATAGTCTAAAAATAGATGTCTCTAGTCCTTTTCTTCAATACTACCGTTTCCAGTGACTGTTAGTTCTCTTTTTGATGCTTTTGCTGAGGTCCTTTTCTCCACTGAAAAGATGTTCCAAAATGTCCTAGAATAGGAAATATTTTATTCAAGAAATATCTTTATTTTCAAGCAATTTTTTCCCACAACAATTAAAGCATATTTGATGATAAAAATGAAGATAGGGAAACACCACTCATATACTTACTGAGAAAAATCGCCTTGAAAACAATGATAAAAAAGTGAAATAGTCTCGCATTATGGATTTAATTAAAAATGATGGCTTTTTGGCTGATGTCGCTGAAATGTCTTGAAGGAAGTCTTTTTCTGTTTTGTGCAAAGAGACCATGTAAACTAAAGTATCCGCTTTTTTTGTTCTCATTGCTCTTCACCTCTTATAATCGCTACTGTTTATCGAGTGCTAACTTTGTATCGGATACTAGTATAAGCACTGTAGTGCTGGTGATCCAGCTCTGGAAAAGAAAAGCCCTGAATTGCAGTGTTTGCCAATATCTAAGATGTAAATATTTCCCCCACAGCCTAGTTCAAGCTGTCAAAATTCTTGAAAATGAGCATGGAATTGAGAAAAGATGATCACAATTGGCTTTCCTCAGCCAGTATACCACTGTTGATAAGTATCGGCTTGTATTAACTGCTCAACAGGTTAACAAATGTTAGTTACTCTATAAAGTAATATTATCATACACTCTCAAACACATAAGGAAACTGAGGCATGGGGAAGTAGTATTACTTTGCCGAAGGTGACAGAACAATAGAATATAGAGCCCAGCTTTGAGCCCAGGCAGCCTAACTCCAGAGCCCACACACTTAACCCCCTCACTACACTGGAGGTGGTACTGCATGTGCTCAGTGAATGATTTCTGAACGAACCGGTAATATATATGTATGTATGTTAAAAAACTTACTGCAAGAATTGGCTTATGTGATGGTGGGGCTGGCTAAGCAAGTCAGAAATCTGTAGGACCAATCAGTAGGAAGGGCAGGCTGGAAACTTGAGCAGGAGCGGACACCGAAGGATCCAGGTGGAATTCCTTCCTTACGGAAGCATCAGTTCTGCAACTGAGGCTTTTCAGTTGATTGAATCAGGTCCACTCGGATTATCTAGAATAATCTTCCCTACATAAAGTAAACCGATTATAGACTTTAATCACAAAGTGCCTTCACGTCAATATCTATTACTTTGTTTTACTGTGAATCCTCTTAATGCACTTCAAAGATGTGTTTTTTACAAATTGAAGGCAAGACCCTCCACCAGCGAAAAGATTATGACTTGCTTTATTGTGGCGGTCTGGATATGAACCTGCAATATTTCCAAGGTAGGCCTGTACTAGTGTTTGATGAATAACTGGAGACTATAGCCTAGCTGAATTGACACATATGGTGCTATGAGTTGAACTGAGATCCTTCAAAATAATGTTGAAGTCCTAATCCGAGGCACCTGTGAATGTGACTTTATTTGCAAACAGGGTCTTTGTATATGTAATCAAGTTAGGATGTGGTCCTATTAGAGTAGAGTGGTTGAGTATAACTAGTAGCCTTATAAAAAGAGGATGGAAATTTGGACACAGATATACAGAAAGAATGCCACATGACAATGGAAGGAGACATTAGTGTAATGTATCTACATGCCGATGAAGGCTAAGGACTGCTGGAAACCACCAGAAGGTAGGAAGAAACAAAGAAAGAGCCTTCCTTAGAGCCTTCAGAGAGAGCATGGCCCTGCCCACACCTTGAATTTGGACTTAACTAGCTTCTGGAACCATGAGATGTTACATTTCTGTTGTTTTAAACTGGTTTGTGGTATTTTCTTATGGCAGTCCTAGGAAAGTAATCCAACAGCTATCTTAAGAATAACACTAAATGATAATAAATTCAAATAATATTTACTTCACTAACATCTAAAACTTAACTTCTATTTAAAAAATAGTATGCTTACCATGATTTTCTTGTGATATTCTCAGCAGTGGTATCTTTTTGGATTCTTTCAAGTTTGATGTATGTCCATAAACTGATTTAAATACCTTTTGTTTAATTAAATACACTCTGGAATTTATGCCTTTTCCTATCAAAGCAATTACTTGAGGAAATATTTCACTTGTCAGTGGGATTGATATTGTAAAAGCATCTTTAGTAGTGCATTGAAATAAATATTTGTGAATGAAGGAGCAATACATTTATCCATTACTTTCAGAGCCAGTTATTCATTTTTTGAACTTCTGTTAGTGTTATAATTCTTTTTAAAGCTAAATATGATTTCAGAGACTAGTCACAATCAGTGTCAGATGTGATAGGAAACTAAGATGGATTTGATTAACTTTTGCCTGAAGACTATATACTGATTCTGAGAGCATTTCTTAAGCAGAGGAATCATGAACATTTTCAGCAATTGGAGTAGTATTAGAATAAATGTATAGAGATGGCATACAAGGTAACAGCTTGAATGTCAACAGTCCTTTTGATGTATAAATTTTGGCATAGCAGTTTATTTATTTTTTTATATATCCTGCAATTTTATAATCATATCTGTATGTAATTTTATAATCACAATTGCAGCAGCCAATGAATTACCAGACTAGTGTGTGCTATCCACTTAAAGACATTTTCTCAGAATTCTATACAGTTGCACAAGACTGAATTAGATTGACTTCAAACCCTAAGGCTCATTCATACACAGACATTTATTATAATGATGGAATTTTTTCCACTGTTAAAGCAATTGAATTTTCATTCTGCATATTTGATGCCTTCCACTATATATATAATCAAATTTGTTGAGTACTTGTTCTCTATCAGTAGGTATTATTATTTTCCTCCCTGCTTATTACATATGAGGACGGCTCAAGTACAGCTAGGTGAAATAACCTTCCCTGATCACACAACTAATAAATGTCAGTTTAGGATGCAATCTGAGGCAATCTGACTACAAAGCCTGTTTTTCCAATTTTCTTGGTATGTGAATACTATGAAATCACATTCAGCAAAATTTAAAACACTTTGTATGTTCATTTAAAAATAGTTTTTAGTCATTAGCATTAAACCAATAATGATTATGAAGAGCTTAAATGGTGAGCATATAAGTTAATTTTTCAAATACAAAGTGAAATGTAAAAAGGATTTGATCCAGATAATTAACTAATGAAAGGTTAATTTAAACTAATTAAAAGTAATAACTTCACATGCTCTTCAATGTTTCATCCTGAGTGCCTACTGTGTGATGTCCCCAACTATAGTAACATATTTGATTAAGGCCAGGAGCAGCAGTAAATCGTTAGGCCATTTTTAGCAAGGGTCACCTTCTACCGAGTCTCCTGGTTGGGATGATTTCTGGACACCGAATACCCTGACTTTACAGATTCTAGGGCAGGGTCCTGCAGGCTTGGTCTGTGTAGATGGTGGCCCAGATCCCCTTTCTCAAGCTAAGACTCCTTGGACTCATGACTCATCCATTGTGTCTAGAAGGAAGTTGAGCAGCAGGAGTACTGAAGAAATGGCTACTTTGTATGTTGAGATACACTGAGGTTACACACACGTGACTGGTAGCCATTTTTGTTTGTATATTTCTTTGATTCAGGAGGTTAGGTTATCCAACATTTTATTTCAGAAAAAGAGGGATAAATAAAAGCCATGGCAAACTTTATGAGAGGCCAAATTTTAGGACATAAGACATGCAACTGACTTTCTCCGTGGCTGATTCCTTAGTATCTTATTTGCTTCAGAAATATGCCTTAACACAGGGATGATACTAGAAACACTTGGACATATTTCAAATTGAATTATCTTCATTCTCTGTCATTTGAATACACCATGAGAAAATTGAGCTCCAAAATGCTCTTCTTGGGTATGCCTGACAAAGAGCATTCTTGTTTCCATGCAGCTGAGAGGACTGTGAGAAAGGGCAAGAAGCGCCTGCTCTATTTTCAGGAGGAGCACTTCAGTGCAAGAGTGGGTTTTCTCATGGCTGTCAGTTGACAAGGGAATTCCATGGGTCAAGCCTATAGTTAAATCAATTGCATGCCTATATGAGAAAAACATTGCTTATCAAACTTCCCAGTGTAAATACATGGGTCTGGACTCTTTCACATACCTTCAGGTATTCAAATTATTTCAAAACATATTTTAAGATAATGGCCACTAAATATTTTGAACCCTGCTAAGGATAAATCAATTGCATGCTTTTCTAAGACACTAAAAAATTAGTTACCACCCAGACTGCATCTCTATTGTGATTCATGCCTTCTAAGTCCACAATGCTTCTTCCAAACATTACTTAACTCCCATACCTAGAACTAATATACTCCCTGACCCTACTGACATGCTCCTGTGGTGTTGAAATGTCCTGTTCGGTGACCAAATTTCCATTTGGTCTTAGAATTATCAACTCCCAAAAAATCTAATTTAAAATTTATTTAAAAGATGATAACTGCTTCGACTGAAATAACTGGCTTATTTAATCCAATAACTATTTAGATTTAATTCAGCCCTTTACCTCCTCAAAAATTGACTACAGAATAACAATAACGTCTTAGTCGGCTAAACTCCCACATTTTTCTTTGTTCCATGGCTCCAGACAAACACATTAAGCCATGGGCATCACACATGTTATTGTTCATCTGGCCGCTGTGCTTTACCCAAACCTACACTGCTGTCCGTCATTTCCCCTGTGGAGCAAGTGAAGTAGAAAACCAAAGGCTCAAACTCTCCAGCACTCAGGTGTGTCAACCTACGTTAAGTATTTTTATTTTGCCATGTGTATAAGTTAGGATTAAGTTCTGTTGCTAGTAACAGAGATCTACCTAGCGTGAACTAAACAGTTTAAGGGTCTATTATCTCACGTTAAAAAGTCCAGAGGTATTTGGCACCAGGTTGGTGTAGTAACCCTATAAAGATTCAGGATACCCACATGCCTAAAGGAACCCAGGTTTCTTTTCTCCTGCTTCTCTGCTATTCATTCTCAGCATCTTGAAAGAGCTGATAGGGCTACAGTCATTCACTTCACATTAGAGAAAATAATGAGAGGGGTGCCCCTGCCTTTCAAAGAGCCTTTCATAAGCACTACACAGCATTTTTACCTCTGTCTCATTACCCTGAATATGGCTACATGGCCACACCAGGGAGACTGGGAAATACAGTTTTTCAAATGAACACATTCAAGGTTTGGATATGAGTAAAAAGGGAGAAAACAGAAATTAGAGGCATTGAGCAGTTCCTGCCACAGTATTAAAACTAAAGTCAGGAGAAAATTTTCTCACTCATTCAAGATTCAATAAATCAATATTTATTAAGACACTGACCTAGGCACTGAGGATTCAAACACCAAAATGACACAATTCTTACTTTCAAGGATACGATAATCTAATGGAGAAGATATTCCTGTTCATACCCATAGATGATCATGTAATAGTGGAATGCTTAGGTTTCTTCTAAGTTTATGCACTTGCTTTTTTCACTTGGAACTGCTCTTAACACTGCCTCACTGGGATAACTTCTTTATCTTTCAAAACTCAGATCTAAAACTCAGATTAGTTAATTAATTCATTCAACAAGTACATACCAATTCCCTGTTATGACCCAGAAAGTGTCAGCCCAGAAGATATGACGGAACATAAGATGGTCAAGAGACCTGCCCTTGGGAAATTACAGTCTAGTTCAGAAAATAGGTAATAAACAAATAAATATATTACCTAGAGATTGTTTTCAGTTCTATAAAATAAATGAACAAGGTTCTAGAATGGAATGGTATAGGAATGATCCATTTAGATGGTCAGAGAGAGATGGCATTTCGGTCGAAATCTCAAGGGTAAGAAGGAGCTGACCCTGTGAAGAGCAGGGGAAGGATGTTCCAGACAAAGGAAAAGCAAGCATTATGGCCCTGAAGCAGGAAAGAAGCTTGGCCTTTCTAGGAACTAAGGAAGAGCCATTGTTGCCAGTGTGGGATGAGCAAGCGGACAGGTGAGGAGCATAAAGGGAAGAGTTCGGAGAGGTGAGGCAGGCCCAGGCCATGGAAGGCTTTGTAGTTCAAATTAATGAACTGAATTCTAAGGATAAAGGGAATGATTAAAAGGCTTTATGCAGGACAAAAGGGAGATGTTTATAAACATCTGATTTTGTTTGTAAACAATAAATTTAGCTACTTTGTAAAGAATGGATCACAAGAGACCAATATTGAAAGTAGAGAATCTGATGGTGGTGTATGTGGTACTCTGTGTGATAGGTGACGGTGGCATGAACTACGGTTGTGGCCAT
>NW_011888824.1:5590162-5592997 GCF_000151845.1 Pteropus vampyrus | reverse complement strand
ATAGGAATGATCCATTTAGATGGTCAGAGAGAGATGGCATTTCGGTCGAAATCTCAAGGGTAAGAAGGAGCTGACCCTGTGAAGAGCAGGGGAAGGATGTTCCAGACAAAGGAAAAGCAAGCATTATGGCCCTGAAGCAGGAAAGAAGCTTGGCCTTTCTAGGAACTAAGGAAGAGCCATTGTTGCCAGTGTGGGATGAGCAAGCGGACAGGTGAGGAGCATAAAGGGAAGAGTTCGGAGAGGTGAGGCAGGCCCAGGCCATGGAAGGCTTTGTAGTTCAAATTAATGAACTGAATTCTAAGGATAAAGGGAATGATTAAAAGGCTTTATGCAGGACAAAAGGGAGATGTTTATAAACATCTGATTTTGTTTGTAAACAATAAATTTAGCTACTTTGTAAAGAATGGATCACAAGAGACCAATATTGAAAGTAGAGAATCTGATGGTGGTGTATGTGGTACTCTGTGTGATAGGTGACGGTGGCATGAACTACGGTTGTGGCCATGGACATGAGATGGAATCAATAGGACTTGCCAGTTAATTTTTAGGTGCCAAGAATGGCTCTGGCTTTCCATCCTTAGTAACTGGATCAACGGTAGGACTATAGTTCACTTATGCAGATCCTTGATGGGAATAGTAATGTGCCTCCTCTGGGCCTACACGATCCCTTGGGTGCTCAGCTTGTTTGAAAATGCCGCCTTTATCAAAAAAAGAGGCCCTCCTTGATCCAGACAGATGCAGCCCTGCTCCAGGGTATATAGTCTATTAAGGGATATGCGGGCTAGATTTCAGACTCCCTACTCCTCTGTAAGGCATGTTTCTGTAACCTTACTTGGTGTGAGTGGTGTCATGCTACTGGTACAGTAACTGCAATGAGGGAAACTGGAGGTGGTCCAGATTTGGTAGTGGAATGAGAATCCTGAGGAGGAATCAAGAGTTGCATTTTGGTCTTCAAAGTTTGAATTGCCCAGTGGAAAAAAATAAGTGATTTCAAATAAAAATTTTGGTACACCAATTAGATTAAAGGAGAGCAGAGGACTAGAGTGAATAAATGTTGGAGCTATTAGTAATCAGATGATATTAAATTATAGGATGGATGAGATAACCTAAAGAAGGAACTAACTCTTAAATGTGGAGTTCAGGTGCAAAGATACACCAAAATTGCAGACTGTGAAGGAAGGGCCAGTTATGTAGAAGGAAACTAATGGAGTGGAATGGCCTTAGAGAGGAGCGTTTCAAGAAAAGGGTAATGGTCAACTGTGTCAACGGCTGTTGAAAAGTTGAATTAGATGAAAAGCTGAGTTAGAAGACAACAAAGAGGTCACTGGTGACTTTTGACAGAGTGGATTTAGGAGATTACTTAAGACAGAGGCAGATAGAAGGAATGAAAAAGTACATAGGTGGGAGAAAGAGCTACCATAGATTGAACACTCTAGAAATAATGCTCTGCAGGAGATCACAGATATGGGGCAGTATCTGAAAGAGTATGTAGAACAAATAAGAGTGCTTCTTCTAAAGGCTGGAGTAACTTGAGTATGTCTCAGTGCAATGGGACTTATCATACATTCCTTCTTTCGAGGGGGCTGATGTGACCCTCTGCACCTGGATTAGGTACATATCTTATGCGCTCCTAATGTAACATGAGCGTACCTCCCTGTAGGATATGTCATGGTCAGCTGTGATTGTGTTTTGAAGGTACCAGCATTCACAGGTGTCTGATTCACTCAGAAGCAGTGTTCCCCTGGGAGTGGGCAGTAGGTTAAGTTCCCACTTACTACTGAGCTCACCACATTCATAGAGTGTCGGTGTACATATCTTTAGGGAAATCTCTATATTTGGTTCAAAAGATAAGAAAGCAAACAGCTATTTATTTAGAAATAGACTGACACCCACTCCACTCATCCCCCACCCCGCCTCCACACACACACACACAGCCAACCCAAACAGACTCAGTTGGATATTTGACGTGCTGTAAAAAAGAAAAACATCCTCTTGGAAATTGTCCTTCAAAATAGAAAACATTGCCCTGACTGAAAGGTGACATTGTTGGCACATGCACTGCATTACATTTTACTAGATGTTTTCAATGTGCACAGGATGTAGTTACAAAGAGTGAGCTCATCATTACAGTGACTTGAACAAGTGTGTGTGTTTTTAACTCCAAGGACACCCAGAGTTTTCACGTGTTATTTCTTTACTGGTTTTGTTTGCTCTGAGAATGGGTCCATGGCCTGTCCTTTCATGGACGTGGTAGGTTCTCCTTTCTCTTTCTCCCAGAAGCAGCAGAAGCAGCATTTTTTGTGGGGCTCTGTGAGATTCACCCTGCCAGGAAGTGAAGTACCCACGCAATCCTTGGCTTGTTTCTAGGACAATATGTAGTAAGAACACAGATCAAGTCTGGTCTCTCCAGCTGTGTACACTCGATGTCAGGGTATGCTGGTGGCCAGAGAGTGATTTTTGGAAGGAAAGGCTGCCTGTCAGTTCTGAGAAAATGGTATCGAATAAATAAACTGTTCCCAGACCCCTGGGTCAGCCCACTGTGTCAGGTCACCACTCCAACAGCTAATTCCTCTGTCCTCTCTTGCCATTTATTAGCAAGATTAACGCCAGAAGCAGGTGAGAGAAGATGTGGCAACAGAAGGGGCTGCGTGCTGACAAGGAGAGTGTGGGAGAGCTACGAATACCTCTCCGTCCTCATGTCTCCAATTAAATGACTTCCTTCTCTGGGGCTAAATACAGGTCATGAGGGATAAAATTATCAACTCAGGAAAGAAAAGATGTTTATAGCTTCTGTTACTTTTACAAAAATAGATGAAAGGAAAGATTTTTTTTTTT
>NW_011888824.1:5533439-5588772 GCF_000151845.1 Pteropus vampyrus | reverse complement strand
CACATCCTCTCCATCATTTGTTATTACTTGTCCTGTTGATTATAGCTATTCTAACAGGTGTGAGATGGTATCTCATTGTGGTTTTGATTTTCATTTCCCTAATAGCTGGTGATGTTGAGCATCTTTTCAAATATTTGTTGGCCATTTGTATGTCCTGATTCCACTTTTTGACTAATATGAATAGTGTTGCTATGAACATTTGTGTAAAAGTATTCATGTGGGGATATGTTTTAATTTTTCTTGAGTTGGTATCTAGGAGTGCCATTGCTAGGCCATATGGTAAATTTGTATTTAACATTTTAGAAACTACACAGCTATTTTCCAATATGTCTGCACAAATTTATATTTTCATCAGCAATGGATGAGAGTCACAGTTTCCTCACATACTCACAAACACTTGTTATTACCTGTCTTTTGTATTATAGCCATCCTGGTTGGTGTGAAGTGTTACTGCAGCCTTTCTCATAGGGATTGGATTTAAAAATTTTAGTTTTTCTTATTTCCAAGGTAATGTCTAGTTCTGCTAGGCTGGTGAGACACATTCTGAGATAGAGACCAAACAAAATGATGTGAAAGTGCTAACTAAAAATGACACTGTGACTACAGTTTTAAAAGAGAAAGGTTGTAAAAGGAATTATTTGTTTATTACACATTAGTAGTAAAGAACTATTCATTGGATAGTATTCCAATTCTCGTGAAGGAGAAGGAGGAGGAGAAGGATGAGTTTACCATGTCTACCTTCTTGCTTCCATACAATAACTATTTCTTATCTCCCCTTCAAGCATCAGACGTCCGTATGTAGAGCTGAGAGATAGACTGTGCCACCATCCAGTTTGCTACTCCAGAACACTGAGAGATGGAATATATGTCAGTTTTTGTCTGTACCAGTTTTCAGAGCACATGGTAACCACACTGAGTAGATGTTCTGGTCTGAGGAATCACTTCAGAGATCCCCCTGCTCTCTTCTCAAATAGGTGGGAGATGAGTCTCTAAAAATCTATCAAAAGCGAACAGGTCTTTTTAAAAAGTAGGTGTAAAAAACCCAAACCAAAAAACTAGTCAAATTGAAGAATTCTAATTTCCATTTTTCCATATTTTATAATTCCCCCAATGAATATCACATGCATCTTGAGTAATTAATAGATATTGTAGGGTTTTTGATCATTTTTGTGACCCCCAAGGGAAGTTCTTAAGCTTCCATTCTCTTTTTAGAAAAAAAATTTTTTGAATGGTCATAGCAACTCTATTTGTAATAGGCAAAAATTAGGAAAAATCCAAATGTTTTTCAAATGGGTGAATGGCTAAACAAACTATGGTATATACATACCATGGGATATTACTCAGAAATAACAAGGAATGACCTATTGACACGTGCAACAACTTGGATGTGTCTCAAGAGAGTCATGCTAAGTGAAAAAAAAAAAAATCCTGTGTTACATACCACATGATTATATAGTTGTCAGGGGTTCGGGTAGAAAGTAGGAAAGAACTACCTGTGATTATAAAATGATAGCACAAGGGATTTTTACAGAAGTTTTATTAAGCAAAGTCACTATTAATTTTCAGCAGGCTATATCATCATCTACTTTGCTTAGTATTTAGGTTTTCTTGAAGTTCTTTAAAAGTTTGTGGCTCCAAGTAAGTTATTTGAAAACTCACTGGTTAAACATAAATATTTCTCAACACTACTTTATGTATTTTTTAATGTTTGTTTATCCTAGAGTATTTTACCATTTTAAACCAACTTTTTCAAAGCTAATGAGCTTTAAAATATTACAAATTTATTTACAACTATTGATGTTTTCTTTATTTGTTTAGCTATACTCTCAACTGTTTTTCAATGTATGTATTTTATTATTTTATTCATGAAAGTAAAAAATAAAACCTCTATAGGGAAGAAGACCTTACTGTTCTTATTATGATTTTTTTTTAATTGCTAAAAAGAGCAAACATACTTTAAACTTCTCCTAAGTTTAAAAGAAGGCAAAACTTAGAAAAATACTACCTTAATGTGCAATTAAATGAATCGTGGTACATTAATTCAACAGAATGCCATTCCATTATTTTTTCATTAGAGCAAAATCATATGTATAAACAAAGTTGTCTCCAGTGTTTGAAAAATGTAAAAGCAAGTTGCAGAGAAGAATGTATAGCATTACTCTATTTGCGTGCAAATGATAGATACAGATAGAAAATAGATAGATAATAGACATCTAAATAGATAGATAATAGACATCTAAATTTATATATCTATATCTTTACTTATGTAGAAGAACCGGAAAGAGAGTGAGTAATAGCAGCAACCCTGGGTCACAGAGTGAGGTATTTTATATAACATACTGTCATTTGATTTTACTAAAATGAGAATGTGTCTTTATAATCAAAGCTTCAACAAAACCCCATATTTCAAAAGAACAGAGGTATCTGTTTAAATTTTGTATTTCTATTTAGTTCATGTATCTCTTCATATATTTTTGTTCATGATTTTCAAAAGATGGGGCCTGTGCTTTGGTTAAATGTGATAGTGTCTTTTCTTATAAGGCTTATTATTGCTTATTGCTCAGTGAAATTAAAATAATCAAGTGTCCAGCCTAATGCTTTCTTTTGACTTGACTCTACTGCAGTTATCTTATCTCTTTCTACACCCCAGGCCATGCTCTCTTCTCTGGCAATGCAAACCTTACCTGATGTGCCCTCTGAGCATATTTCTCTATTTTGTTTGTCAGAATGAGTCCCTCCTTTCCTTCAATGTCTTGCTCATAGTTCACCCTTTCCGTGAAGCCGTCATACAGAGTTGGCTCTGAGGCCACTATCATCACTGTGGTGCTTTGAGCTGCCTTGATTCTTTCTCCTTCACACATCACTCATCTTTGACCTTCCACCCCATATGGCCTAAAAGTGTGCTGACAGCCTAAACTCAGAAAGAATACTACTTAGGCCCAGTGATACTGTGATTTATAATATATATTTATCATAAATATTTGGTCTTCACCCACAGTTCCTGGCTTATAGCTCCCAACACTCTTGGAATTTCCTAAGTGATGAGAACTTAAAGGTGTTTCTTATGTTGTATTGATAAGGTGACATTATTAATTATTAACAAGGTTGGAAGTTTGTTGCTAGGAGAACCAACTACATGATTAGAGGGTTGGTACTTTAGAACCACCTCCAGGCTTCCTGGGATGAGAAAGGGACTGCCAATGATTTAATCAATCGTGCCTATGTAATGAAGCCTTCATAAAAATTTGAAAGGATGGCATTCAGAGAGATTCCAGGTTGAAAAACCAGAATGCTTTCATGTGACACTATGCTGGGCCCCAAACTCCATGAGAACAGAAGTTCCTTTGTTCAGGACCTTACCTTATGGATCTCTTCATCTGGCAGTCGATTCATATCTTTTAATATCTTTTGTAATAAATCGGAAAGAGAGTGAGTAAATGGTTTTCCTGAGTTCTGTGAGCCATTCTAGCAAAAATTGAATTCAAGAAGGGTGTCATAGGAACCTCTGATTTATAGCCAATTGGCCAGAAGTACAAGTGACAACCTAAACTTGTGACTGGCATCTGAAATGAATGATGGTCTTGTGAAACTGAGCTCTTAACCTGTAAAATCAGATACTGTTTCTGGGTAGATAGTGTCAGAATTCAATTAAAGTATAGAACATCGAGCTAGTGTCTGGAGCATTGCTTAGAGGTGTGGGGGGAATCTGCATTTCACTGGAATTTGTTCCAGAACCCTTGTAGGGTCACTCAGGTTTGCAGCATCTTCTGGCTATAACACATTTTGAAGAAAGATGTCTAGATTTTGTCTTATATTAACTTTAGATGAGCAAATTAAGCCACAAAGAGCATTTCTAAGAGAATTTCACACTTTTGGAAATGTTGATTGACTGGTTCACATGGAGGCTTGTGTATTTTTATTTTTCATGTATTAAATAAAATCTAATAGCTGAAGAGATTTTTAAATATCTCTAAAGGGTTCTACTTTGAGATTTAAGTAGATGCGTTTATTATAAACCTGTGTTACTTGGGCTTGGTTAGTTCCTTTGGCTTCTGCATAGCTCTATTAAGCCCAGTATTCCAATCTTAGCTGATCTCAGTTGCCCCACGGCTACAGACACAGAAATGAGTGGCCCTTGGTCAGGAGTACAGGTGGTAGGGTGCATTCCAGGGTCCGCACTAGATGGAGCTTGAGAGACAGATGTGACTGCTTTTTTTTCTTTTTTCTTTTTTTTGGTACTTTAAAATGTCCTTTATTTTACTCTAAGTAGATCATCAATAAATAGTGTCAAAACACTATGGGACACTCCATGGGTACTTAATGGGTATTTTCAAGGCTTCCCATCATTTTGCGCATCTTTCCCAAGGTGTGTCAGAGAGACAAGATAGGTGCGCAAATTACTAGCAATGTATAATAAGTGCCTACAAGAGGACATTTCAGCAGGCATTTGGAAATGCATTTGCCTAATACAAATTCAGCATCCTTTTTTTTTTTTTTTTTTTTTAATTAATTAAATTTCGTTCACTCAGAGACCTTCCCCTCCCATTCAGGAAAAGCAACACTCTGAAAAGCTCCAGCTAAGAGAGAATTGCGGATTCCGCCAAGGTGAGTCAATGGTTTCCCCGCAGTATGACAAACGAGGTGATTTGAAACTTCCAAAAACAATCTAGTCGTCGTTGTCTCAGCGCCAGGTAGGAGCAGTGGGCAAGTCCCGCAGCAGCCGCCTCTGCCTGAAGTGTTTCAGGCGCCCGCCCTTTATCTGCTGTTGCATTGGCTTTCTAACTCCCGTGGACCTTCCGGCTGCTTTCCGGTCCCAAGGGACAGCTCTGAGACTTCCTCTTCATGGCAATAAATATAAAAGCCCTCCCGCCCCCCGCCTGCATGGACAGCCAGCTTAATTCATGCCATCACCAGACACTCTGCTTGCAGGTGTTGTTAAAAGTTCAGGGAGCGCGGCGTCCAAGCCAGGGCCTCATGGCTATGCAGGGTGGGCTGGCTGGGCTGCGCCAACCTGCGCCCAAGCTGCAGAAAGGGGGCGAAGAGGGGGAGGGTGGGCGAGGAGCCCCGTCCAGCGGCCGCTTCTTTCCGAGAACAATGCATCTGTCACCCAGTGAATGATAGGGCGGCGAGGGCTGAAAGGGAGGCGCATGTCTGTCCGGCCTTCCCACCAGGCTGGCGGGTGCACCTCTCATTGCTTTTGGGCAAAGAGCCAGCAACTGGGGCCTCGGAAGGGTCTTGACAAGGGCATTCCCAGTCAAGGAGGGCCGACGGAAGAAAGAGGAACAGCCAGAGCTGACTTCTGCCCCGATGAGAGTGCAGCCACTGCTTTCACCCCTGCAGGCCCTGGGTCGCCTGCCTTCCTCCAACTGCCCACAGCACTTCTTTCAGGAGACAACAGAAGGCATGAGGACTGATAAGCCCTCCAGCCGCTATCAGGGAAGGCTTCATGGTCATGCTGCCTGGCTATCGCTCAGGAATCCTGCTGTCGGCTATTCCTGGCTCTGGACCTATGGATTCTCTGACCTCAGGCAGTCGGTCCCCTCTGATTGCCCTGTCGCTCAATTTCCACTTTTCATCAAAACTCAGATGCCCTCCAAGACATAAACCAGAGGGGAGGCAGCAAAATATTAGTGACTCCCACTACCTGGGGGAAAGCCAGTGTTCCGAATGATCAATTTTAAAGACTAAATCCTGTTAATTACTTTTAAATGTGGAAATAAGGATACATACAACACACATTCATGTATATTTTAATGATTAATTCACATATACATATATTTACTAATTGACAGCCTTTCAGGATCTTGTTAAAATGAATAAAAAATGAAAATGAATACACTTAATCAGGAGCAATTCATTTAATGATAGTCTTAAGATTATATATGCTTTAAACATGGTCCCTCTAATCGTATTTCCACTTTATTTTGTTTAACACCCTCCAAGTACACTTCAATTCTCTTGAATCCAGGTCAACTTCACGAACCTTTTTGTTCCTGGGGAGGTGGTTAGGCTACATAGAAGAAGCAAACCTGAATATTGAGTTGAAGACAGAATTGGTCCTTAGGCATCCAATTCAGTATTCGACTTACTACATCACACGATTTATTCGTGACCTGATTCCGTGCGCAAGATTATAAATTTCTAGTAGGCAGTATTATGTCCTGTATTTCTACTTCTTCTCAACACTGGGAACTATGCCTTGCTGATTAACTGCTGCTGCTGCACAGTTTGACTTCTCTAAAATCCCAAGAAGAAAATGAGATGGGCAAAGAGAAATAAAGACCTATTTAGTGTCACAACAGGGGGAAGAAACTCCATTACTCCATAAAATACAAAAAAGAGGCAAGCAACACCTATACAAACACAACAATGTAGATATTTTGATTGTACTGGCACCTGGTGTAATTCTGAGAGACAGTTCCATGGTCAAAGGTCGTGAGTTGAACTCATATGAGATAAGTTTTAAAAGGATGATTTTGGATAAAATTTCTGGAAAAGAAAGAGAACTTCTGGCTTTATTTTGCAGTACTGTTATTATAAATAGGTCACAGATTAAAATGCCCTGTGTCCAGAGTATTCAAGAAACAAATGGTTGCCAGAAGGGACCAAAGAAATGCAATAATGTCATAAATCAGATGAGTGAGACTCTTGTTAGTTTTAGTCAGGAAAATATAACTGTAAAGATGACATGTGTTAGAAGAGGCCAAAACAAAAAAAAAAAAAAACAAACAAAAAAAACTTGCTAAAAAATTTTTAGAGTGGAGAGAGAAACATCAAATTTCTACAGACATAAACAAGTATCTTGGTATGAGATGAGTAGTCACCAAAAAATACATCTCCTCCGGTAAGGAATAGCAGAATCAGTAGGGAGAACCAGAGAATAAAGAAGAGGATAAAAGGACAACTACAGTAAAGTTCTCCAAGAACAACTACTATAAATACAAGAGGGAAGGACACAAAGGTAAAAGATAATGATGAGGGAAAAGGGTAGAAACAGGAGGACAGAAATTTAAAGAAATGTGGTACAACCACTATGTTCCTCTCAGACATTTCTTCCGAAGGTTTCTTTGACAGGGACTTTCCATGCACGGCCTCATAATCAGAAAAAGAGAGTGGTCTTGGGACATGTGACTACACTCTATTCATTTTCACTAGAAAAGAGATGAAATTTAATGATACTGGACAAGGGAATTCTATCATGAGGATGAATTAAGATGATGTTACTGTGAGCTCCCATCTATATACCTGTCACAATTGGGAAAAGTTAAATCTTGCAGCCTTTAAATGAATCTGGATCTCATAATTGAGGCAGCAGGTCTAAGGCAGCAATATAAGTGGCTGTGGGCTGCTGAGGGGTCCTCCGCAAATACTCAGAATTGGCATCTGTGTCCCTTTTACTTCATTTCTGAATCTCTCTCCCATCTCTTGCTCCTTCCCTCCCCTTCCAGATACTCAGCATTCCATGAAGCTGTCAGAAACTAATGTCTTTAGCTACTCTCTCAAACTCTCATAAAGCCCATCCATATAAATTAGCTCATTTGAGCTATACCATAAAAAGGAATTTAACATGTATGCTGTTATGTTACAAGAAGGTTAAGATGTTTGCTGCAAAGTCATCCAGGAAGAGATTGTCAAAACTGAGACTTGAACTCAAGTTCTCAGAAATCTCTGTCCCTTGGGAATTCTCTTTACTTTAAACTGCTCCACATTGCAAAGGTGGCCAGATAATAAAGACAGATCAGCATCCTGTGACATCTACTTTCCCTGCTTTGCTCATGTTTGCAAGCTGCTCTCCATCCCTCCAGGGCTTGTTATAAACACTCATTCAGCTCAGGCAAAATAGGTGTTTTGGCATGACAAGGTGAGAGTGTTGGAAACTGTGAATCACAAATTGGACATGGAGGACATTCTAAAGTGGAAATGGAAAAGAGCATCTGGGAGAAAGGAAAAGATATTGAAAGCAGTGCTGCTAATTTCCTGGAGAGGATTCTGCTTGAGGTTGAATTTAAGAGGACCCATCAAACTTTGAGAAGAGGAGGAGAATGAGCTAAAATGCAGGCTCCCTCAGCCCAGGACCTGGGGAAAAAGGAAGAAGAAGGCAGAGCTGATGTGATGCATGCCTGAATGGTGGTCTAGCTTGAGGGGAAGAATGGCTCCTTGTTCAAATCAGCAGCCTTGGTACCTAGCACATCAAATGTAGCAGATGCTCAACACATATTTGTGACATAAACCTTAATACATACGCCTAGGAAAAACTGAAGCCAGGAAATGGGATAAAGTAAAATGGAGTCTATAATATGGGTAAAGGATGAATAATTAATGAAGAAAATATGTTGGGTAGCAGTAAAAATTATTGGTATTAAGAGACAGACCACTGGTGATGTTGCATTTGAGACTGTGAGAGTCAAAGAAAACTAAGAAACTATGGAGAAACACCTGCAAATTTTATAGAGGAAGAAAGTGAAACACAGAGACGTTAAGTATTCTTCCAAAACATAAATAGCTTCTTAGCGGCAAAGAAAGGGCTTCCTTCTAGGAATCCTTATTTTAAACTTGAACATGAACTAAAAGGTCAGCATCCTACACTAGTCCCAGAGTGGAAAGACCTGTGGTTTTGTTTGTAGCAGATCATGTTTGAGCTCCAGCTTTGTTACCTTCTTTGTGACACTAAAGTCACACAGGATTTGAGTTTGTATTACCTTAAACATTGGGTGGATAATAATAACTAACGCTACTCCATCACAAAATTGTGGTGGAAATCTGTGAGATAGTATGTCAAAGGACTGTCTAAAATAAAACATTTATAAAGTAAATTATTTTCAATGTCTTTTATTATTTGGGCAAAATAGCCTTGCTATATAGTGTAACTTTCCTTAATTGTCATACAAAATCAGTGTAATAACATGGAGACATTTTTAGGACATATAATATTAAATCTCAAGTGATAAAGAAAACACATGTGGTCTACATACATTCATGCTTAAAAAAAACAAAACAAAAACAAAAACAAAACAAAACAAAAAACCTCATGGAAGAACTATTCTGCCTGCCAACCACATGGCAAGTCTTGATTAGATGGAATTAAAATTTTTTTCTTTCTTTTTCTACTTAAATTATTTCACATTTATCTGTGTGCATATAGTTATATATACTAATTTATCTGTAGTCTCAAATAACTAGGTGTGTAGCATCTTAAGTTTTATTGCCTTCTGGAACTGTAGGGTAAATAGATTTTAAAGGCTTCTAGTGACTTCCTCTCAGAGAAGCAATGATAACGAGTTTAGAGCTTCCCTTTTCAGTGACCATTATTTATTATTGTTGCTACTATTTGACTAAGGAGAAGGAAAGGGCATTGTGAATAGGGGTATTTCAACTTCCCCACTCAAAATTATGATGGGAGAGTTGACTCTTCTCCAAGAAAAAGAAGTGAGAAAGGGGCAAGATAGTAAAATAACATTGGTGGGTAAGAAATAGATGTCAATTGCGTCCTAAAAATGAAAAATAATCCATGTAGCTACTTTGAAGAAAATGAGAAATAAACTTGATTTACAAAGAGAATAATTAAAATACATGCTGAGAAATTCTAAGAAAATAGAAATATAGGAAGAAATGGATGTACAAATACTTGGAAATGACTGGTTAAGAGCAAAGAAAGGAGAAAAGGCATTGGTTGTTGACTTACTCTGTTTTTCTAAGGGAAAGAATGCGTAACGATTATAAATAGAAGAGTAAAACACAGAACCCCTGAAAATAGCAGAGTGATGGTAAGAGTTTTGGATAGCCAAATATGAAGAATGCAGAAATGTCTGACTGGAATGGATATAGGTTATGTGAACTATAATGTAAAGCTACAAGTATGGCGATTTAACAGAATGTAATGGTTTAGGAAGACAATTGACACTATAATCATTTTTAGAACAAAATATAAAGAAATCAGACCAATATTATTAAGAGAAAAAGAGAAGATAATTAATAACTAAGAGAAGTCATGTAAAATAGAGAATGGAGAAATAATAGAAAAACTACATAAGGAAAAGTACCCATCATGGATTATTGTTTGGTTTGGTTCAGTTTGGTGGTCTGTTTGCAGGTTTGAGATTTCATATGTTAAAAAAAATAATAAAGTAGGTAGCTAATTACAATAGAGATGAGAAAGACAATAAAACCAACTATAATTGAAAGATTTAAAAGAATTTTTTAATGGATTTAAATAATCCAAGGAGTTTCTATAAGACCTAAGAGAAGAGTCTCCTTGTAACTCCATACTGTACACATCTGTGAAAAAAGGGGAGGGAGATACTTTGTATGAAGCATAGGCATTTTTCTAGTTTAAACCTATAAAGAGATTCAGATGAGCACAAACTGTAAGTTTTAAAAATGCCAGGATATAAAAGGAGGAGCACTAAAGCAACTTGTGAATGATGATTTTAATAACTAATACTTACCACATGTTTAGTGCATTTCTGCTCCAAAGGGTTTTAAAAGTACTCATATATTTTAGACCATGTAAAATTGTTGTTTTATAGTCTGTGTTTCTATTTAAATAATTGTGTTTCTGTCAATATTGATATTTAAGCTATCGATATTTACTTTTTATATCATGGGGAAAATGTCACAGGGAACTCAGAAAGTAGTTTTATGAAATTTTCTAGAAGTTTGTTAAACTATTAAGGGGAATAATGATTTATTAAAATTTTTTTGTGTGCTTGGTTTTTATCTGTGCCTAAATGTCAATTGATGTATTCCTGTCAGAGTTTTTACTTTGCGGATCAATAATTAAATTTGAGTCCTGTTTTCCTAGACTAATATGGCTTAAAAAAAAAAAAAATCCGTTAAATATTAAGCTTCCAGGTGTCCCTTTTCTGGTGCTCCGAAAATGTGATCAAGCTTCCTATGTGACAGGATCACACCACAGCTTGTAGCACTCTACGAAATAATCTGCAAAAGATAAACACTTTACAGGGCAGACCCACATGTGTACTTGCAGAAAAGTCTCTGTCAGACACAGCGGGTGCCTGTGACATCTGAGAGTGGATCAGCAGAACTGACATGTTCAGCAGCTCAGGAAGCCAATTTACAGATGCAGAAGTAGGGCCCTCTGTGTGTGACGACAATGGGGCAGTGGTTCTTGAGGCATCCCCAAAGCAATTGGCATTGGATAAAAAAGAACCCCATTTCCCTTATGAAACTGCTAGGTGGATTTAAGAAGAGAAATGCCAAGCGTGGACTATGACCCCAATTCCTGGGCAAAAAGCAAACCATTTCAAAAATACCGGGGAAAGAACTTTGAGACCACTGGGAAACGTTTCAACTTGCAATAAAACAAAAGAGTGAATTTGGCAAGGAAGTGTGCAGTGTGTTCACTTCTCATCTTAAGCTAGAATTCTTAAAGCCTCACACACATGTGATGCCCTCATGAACATTAAACAAATGGAGCAGAACTCAGCGGCAATAAATAGTACTCATCTTTACAAAAAGAAGTTTTAAAGCCTGAGACCTTTTATGGACAAAGTCATTAAATAAATATAAATAAATATATAAACCTGGCCCTGGGCCATTTATGTGATAAATAATATTTCTCACTTCAAACCGTTTGAATTTAAAGTGGGATATAGAGAGAGCGTAAGGATCAAACCTCAGAAAGACTCAGCAACATAATCAAGAGACAGAACTTTAATCCAAATGCTGTGATTCCCAGGAAACTTGGGATTTCACAGATGTATTTTCTTAAATTGTTATATAAAAAAAGAGATAATATATAAGGTTACGTGTCTGATTAACATGAAATAAATACAATAAATATATATGTATATTTAACACATTGAATTGAAGGAGTATTTTTTTTTAATTAAAAATACGAGCTATTCAAGAAAACTAGCACCATTAATTGGGAGAGTTGTCTTATTTTAATCAAGCACAAAACTGGGAAGGGCACATTGTTATGCTGTTTTTTTTATTGTGTTGTGATTATTTAGTTATTTCATAAATGCTTGTACTTTGATTAATTCTAATCTCTTATTAGTTTTTTCCTAAATAATTTGGGGCCTATGTAAAAATCACGATAACATTTTAAAATTTTCATTAAGGACATTTAAATAGGAGGCTTTAGGAAATAAGTAAGAAAAAAAAGGTTTATAGCAATTCCAACAATATTGGTAGAAACTCAACATCAGAATTACTTTATAGTTAAACCTTGTGACTATTCCCATAACCATGTATGAATGGATGCATGTATGGCTGCAAATAATCTTAGAATTAAGAGAAATGAAATCAGTCCTCATTCCACATGGTTTACATTTCAGTGTCCTACCCTCTGGTCCTTGCCAGTGTATCTGATTGCTTTCAGTCCAGCTAGATCCCAACCCAAAGATAAGTCATTACTCAAGTTGAGGAGAATATAAAATAATAACCATAGTTAATAATTATTACATTCTGAGCTATGCTAAACATTTACATGCAATCGCTCATCTAATTCTCACCTTTCTATGAGGTACATATTTTTATCGCATTTCAAGGATTCTAATATGCACTCTCTCCACCTCCCCTCCCCCAACATTCTAATATTTCTGAAATTAGGATGCATCTTACTAACAATGACAAGTCATTGAATTGTGCTTTCTTAGTTGTTCATAAATTAATGGTGCATCTTACAATTGATGATGTCTTAGGATTAAGACATCACATAGCCCTCTCCTCAGTCTATGAAGTTTCAAATTAAGGGTAGAGAGGCTGTGACACTTGTTCAGGGTCACATGACCAGAGGAATTCAGGCACCCTGGTGCAGAGTGGACACTGGAAATCACTCTTGCCTCCCAGTACCTCAGTCTTCATCAGTCTCCATGGCCCCTTTTGGAGTATTTCTCACAGAATCATAGTTCTCCCTTGGGAATAAAGAAGTTCATACATTCTGCATTTAAATTTACCTCTAAGTTACGTGAAAATCACCAACTCTAAAAACTCAAATTTAGGAAAGACCAATTTTGTTAAAAGAAAGAGGGGGAAAAAAAGATGAGGGGAAAAAAAAAGACGAGGGAAAAAAACTCCATGGTCAAACAATCACTCTTGACTTTATATTATTTCGCTCTCATTCAAACTTTCAAGTTGAAGAATTTAACTTTGAGACTAGCAAAGGTTTGCTAACTAGGAATAAGACATTTGTTTATTTATTCAAGATCCAAATGCTAGTTTGTGTTTGAGATTGTACCCAATAACCAAAAGCAGCAAAGTATAGATATTTTTTTTGCTTTGTTTTACATTTCTTCCTCCTTTTATGTATTAATTTAAGTTGATCGGAAAGAACTTTCTGTGGTTTTGAGTTAAATTTAAACATGAAACATTAAGAACATGGTCATTATATTGTAGAAAGAGTGTTACTACTAACATTATCTTGGAGGCTCTCTTTACATTTTTATTATTGTTAAATCACTTCATTACGTGTCATAAATATTTTGTAAAGTGACATCAATAACAAATAAATGCCAACTTTTCACATTTAATATTTGTGACATTTAAAGCAAAGTACTCACGAGCTTACTATTTTTACTGGTTCGTGTTAAAACCATTTGCAGAGTTTTATTTGTATACTTTTATTTTATAATAAACTTGCTACAAAGTACATAAATAAAACTTGCTACAGTTTTAGACAATATTTTTACTTCGAAGAAATGTGACCATGCTTCATAAAAGGTATGAGGAGGGTAATACTATATACACGCTTATTCTAGCATCTTTACTTTGGAAAACTTATCTTTTTGTTGATAATAAACTTACTATATTGTTTTGGGGCTCACAGTTATGCGGGCAATACTCATTTATTAATCCTCTACCATGAGTCAGGAGCTGAGCTGGATACTGATGTCCACAAGTGACTAGAACAGAGATCATGTCCTCCCTGAACTCACAGTGCAGAAAACACATAAATACGGTTATGCACCAATTAACAATGGGGATACCTTCTAAGAATCGCATCGTTGAGCAATTTGTTATTGTGCAGACATCATAAGTGTACTTATACAAACCTAGATGGAATAGCCTACCACACACCTAGGTTCTCTGGTGTAGCCTATTGCTTCTAGGCTACAAGCTTGTAGAACATATTACTGTACTGAATGCTGCAGGCAATTATAACATATGGTAAGTATTTGTGTATTTAAATGTATTTAAATAGAATAGGTACAGTAAAAATATGGTGTAAAAGATAAAAACTTGTATATCTATATAGAGCACTTACCATGAAGGGAACTTGCAGGGCCGAAATTGCTCTGGATGAGTCAGGGAGTGAGTGCTGAATGAATGTGAAGGCTGACATTAGTGTACACTACCATAGACTTTATAAACACTGTACACTTAGTCTAGACTAGATTTCTAAAAATTTTTTTCTTTCTTCAATAATAAATTAGCCTTAGCTTACTGTAACATTTTTAATTTGCAAACTTTTTAATTTTTTTAAACTTTTGACTCTTTAGTAATTATACTTAGCTTAAAATACAAACACATTATACAGCTGTACAAAAATATTTTTCCTTACATCTTTATATTAATAGTTGTAAGTAATGTGTTGTACTACAATGTTGAGATGGCTACAATGTGACTAAGTGATAGGAAATTTTCAGCTCCATTATAATCTTACGAGATCACCATTATACATGCTGTTCATCATTGACTAAAACATCTTTATGTAATCTGTGACTGTATTCAACTTAGTTTTAAAAATTCAAAAGGTATAAAATGTTCCAAAATATTGAAAAGGTACTGAAGTACGTGCCCCAGCTGCCAGTTTCTATTCCAGGAGATGAGGCTTCCGGAGATATTTTATTCATATGCAAGTAAATGTTCTTCTTCCTCCCTTTGTTCTCTCCTCCTTCCTTCCCTTCTTCCTTTCACTCCCTCCCTTCTTTCCTTTGCTTTCCTTTTTCTTACCTCATTTCCTTTTTCTCTCTCCCCTTTCCCTCCTTTCTTCCTTCTACCCTTCCTTCCTCTTTCTTTCTTCCCTTCTTTTCTTCTTCCCCTCATTTCCTTCCTCTCTTATTTTAAACACATGTAGCAAAATAAAAATATACTCATTGATCTTCCTCTTGTTTTTTTTTTTTAATTTACCAATATACCTTGGAGATCTCTTCACATCAATATATGATGAATTTTACCCTCCCCTTTTATAGTTATATACTATTCCCTTAAATCGATGTATCAGAATATATTTAATAGTCCTAACATGAATAACCTTCAACATATGTCATTTCACTAATGAACAAGTATACTTAGGGAGCAAATTCTTAAAGGTAGAAATGCTGAGTTGAAGGACATATCTAACTGGCAGTATAACAGATATTACCCAAAACCCAAAGATTGAATACTTGGTTTGGTTTAATTATTAAAGAGCGCCTTGGGACTCTAGTTAAAATATCCAACAATGACAATATCGGAATGATTTCTATAGTAACAGGAATATCTGGTTTTCAGTTTATTTGTAATTTCCAGGTTATTCATGTTTTGGTCTCTTCCCCTTACAGACATGATCAAACTTTATCTGCTGAGTACAGAAGCAGAATAAAATCCAAGGAGTATAGAAAGATCTCACAATAATGGTTTAATCTTGAAGACATACAAATTGTAGATAGACATTCTGATTGTACTTTACCTCTTCTAGATCATTTTGGCCAGTGATGTTCAAAGCAAATCTGTCTTTAATATAGTTGTTAAAGTCTATAGGATTTGGATAATCTTTTTGCATGTTTTTTATAAGCTGAAATTAGAGACAGTGACATAATTCAGCTTCTTGCTGTGGAAACCACAGACTTCTAAAGGGCATCCTGCCTGGACATCCCTTCACAGAAAATAAACTCTGTCCCTTGGGCGCCTTGAAGACTGCCCGCATGACTTGTTGCATCATGTGACCTAGGCAGTAAACTTAAATTTAAACCAGAGACAAAACAGGGTATTTTGCCTTTTAACAATTGCAGTCCCTCCAATTTCTGTGACAGTGTTCTTCCTGTTGAATGTACTCTTTGCCCAGTTTACCATCTAAGCATTTCTAGTTTCAAACCCATGTGAAAAGGGTCAACTTACTTCAGAGGACCATTCAACATAAGCCAAGTGGCCCAAAGAGCAAGAATTTTTGCCTTAAAGAAGTAGATAGAGAGAAAGAATATTGGCTGGCTCTTTGTCTTCAAAGTTCTGCAGTATATACAAGGATCATGAAAATCTGCCTGTTTACCTTGTGATGACAATTAGGCAAGAAAGTCTCCAAATGAAGATGGTTTTGTTGTGCTATGTGGAGTGGTACAATGTTGTGTTGTATGTCGAGTGGTGAAAATGCTGCCCTGTAGTTGCCTTGAAGGAGTTAAGAAAACAAGTGAATTTATGAAATAAAAGAATTATTGTTTTATCTTTGGTTACTATGGCATGAAAAATTTCTTCATCAAGGGAAACCAATCCCTAAATTTTATTCAGCAATATCTTTGTATCTTTAACATGGCAATGCAGTCGATGACTCACTGAGAAGTGAAATTAGCATGTGAATTTTTACCCTCCTTCTCCAAGCACACTGCTTTATTTCTTGACCATCAGGAAAGACGTCCTTCAAAGATAGCTAATTTAGAAGTAATAAGACAGCAAAATACTTATAAAAACAAAGTTGTTTTAGATAAAAGACAACACACCATGGTGGCATATTGCTTAGCCAACATTTTATTAGCCAGATCTTGCACCACCTTTGGTTTTGGAAGCATGAAAGCAGGGGTCAGCCTCGGCCTTGAGTCCCATGTGTGATATGGGAGCCAAGGCTCCCTTGAATGGCACTCCCTGGCAGTGCCAGAACAAAGGCCTGAAGATCATCATCTCTAGTCATTGCTAACCTATGCAGTGAAAGGGGAAAGGTGAGTAATGAATATGGCCTTGGGAACCATCGTAAATGATAGAGAAGCAAAAAGTGACTCCCCAAAACATTTCATTTCATGACTATGAATCAATGGGAAACACAAAGAAGGGGTGATGAATCTGAAACACTTTAACAGGGGACAGAATAGAAGGAAGTGGCTATGATTTGACTAGGTGGTAAGACTAATGGTAGGTGGCCCCTTGTGAGTAGCTAGAAGCATAATGAGCCTGAGACAAGAGGTTATTTTTTTTTTTAAGTTTTAAAAAAACGAAGCAGTGAGTGAAGTGCTGTGGCATGAGGTTTTTAAAGAGTAAGGAAATCAATGGAATTATCTGGGGCCTTACTGTAACCCACATTTCAGTATCTCCCAGGCAGGTGTCTGTCTGTTCACTGTACTAAAAACTTCACAGCTTTTCTGAAAGTTCTTGCTATCAACAAAGCCTGACAGCTGACCATATTAAATAACAACAACAACAACAACAACAACAAACAAATGAGGCTGCTGGCCTGGAGGAAGCAGGACACTGGAGGAGAAATATTTTACCACCCCACACAATGTGGCTTTACTTTCTCCCTTCTTCCTGGGCAAGGCAGAAGGGTGACTGAATTTTATCTATCCCTTGTTCTTTTTCTCATGAGGGATACATGGGCCCACGATGTTCAGGCTAATTTCTCATATAAAAGGGGCTGACACTGAGTCATTAGAAAAACCACATATGGTTTCACTTCCAATGACATCTGGAAAGCAAAGGGTCAAATATCATCTCATAGAGATGTCCCGGCAAACACAGGGAATGAGCTGACTCTGTTCTCTTGGCGGATTAGTAGGGAGTGAAATAGTCAGGGCTTGATGCAGATGGAATTTTAGTGAGGAATTAGAATAAGGTTTCTTTTCCCTTACTCCCCTTCTCAAGTTACCTCTAGGAGGAGAGGTAAGGACAGAGAATAAATAGGAAAGGAGAACAGAAGGAGCTACTGGAGCAATCACAAGAATTTAAATAGAATCACAATCCTCCAAAGAAAACTGAATTTTTTTTTTTAACTCATTTAACTACTTGCTTCATTCTTAGCACTGAGTGGATTCTAATTAATATTTTATATTGAGAGAATTTAGAAATAACTTCTATACATTCACAGCATTTTGTTTCCGAAGGCATAATAATTTTGGTTTAATTTTATATTATCTAATAACATAAGCCTTATCACATTTACACAAATAAAAATAGAATTAGAAATAAAGAAAGCTTATTCTTGTTGTAATAGAAGCAAGTTATGATCAATTTCTACCCTCCCCAGAACTGGCACTGAGAAATGTGATAGCACAATAAAAAGACGAAGCAAAATGCATACCCTTCCCCTCCTCAAACGTATAACAAATTCTCTCATGTCTAATCCCCCCAGCGAGGGATCCCACATTTTTCATTAATGTAATACAAAAACATATGGTTAAGAAAGAAAAAAGAACATGAAGAAATGAGTAGAAGAGCTACAGAATTCAAAGAAAACACATTCCCTGGTTGATACCCACATCTAACTGCCTAAGAAATTTCAATGAAAATCAGATGTGATTTTCAACATGTAATTCTGCTTAAATAAAATATGGGTGAAATACAAGGACTTCTCTATGTGGTGATAACAAAATTTTCTTTCTTTGTATTGGGTTATAATTGTATAGGGTTGCTGTGAGGATTAAAATTAGATAGCATTTGTTAACTGCTAGAGAACTATACAAATTTATATTTACGAATTTTGAAAATTAATGCTTACTATTCAGGAGATGTAGATATTGTTATAGAAGAGAAGAAAAGATAAGATTGGGGCCTAAATGTGTACCAACCTCAAGACATAAATTGGAAGTTGTTTTCAAGAGAAAAAAATTTCCTATCAGCCTATTTTTTTTAGATTTTTTTCCCTAAAAGTAAGTTCCAGAGAAAAGTAACCCAGTCCTCATTTTGTGTGTGTGTCACAGTGGACTACAAGTGGAAAAACATACAGCGGGAAGAAAGGCTCTGTTTATCAGGTTCCAAGTCTTTTAGAAAGTCCTAGATAAGAAAAAACAAAACAAAACAAAACAAAAAAAAACAAAACAAAGGAAAGGGAGGGGAGGAGGAAAAAAAAAGAAAAAAGGAGAAAGAAAGTAAAGAAATGGAGAGGAAGAGAGGGAAAGAACAAAGAGGAAAGAGAGCCATGGTAAGACCCACCAAGGAAATGAATCTCAGCTTATTATGAGCAACTCACTATTCCGCTTGTACACACTGCAGCCCAGTGCCACTATTTGGGAATTTGCTCATTTTTAAATCTGAAGCTTTGATTTCCTTTCACTTTTCTGAATCTGATCTAGTTCATCTTTAGAAGGTGCTTAAAAGCTGATGACTGCAAAGACTCACTCTAAAGAAGAGTAAGATAAATAACAGGTTGGGAAAGCGTTTTTTTCTTTATTTTGATGTCAGGCCTTTGTTTCAGAACATTTTCACATTTTTTTCTATTAAAGCAAAATATAATTCTTTTACTGGAGTTAAAAGCCAGAATTCAGTAGGAGAGAATTTCTATTTTGCATCCATCTACATGGAATGGTGGGATGCAAGAGAGTAAGAATGCGAGCAAACCCCCAACCTCATTCTCCCAAAGTCACTCCTTTGATCAATACATATTTATTAAACACCTACTATGTACCATGTGTTTACTCTCCCAGGTGCTGGGAACATAACAGTGCCCAAATCAGATAAAAATCCCAACTCTCAAGGAACTGACTTTCTTGGGGATGAGAGGTCAGGTAATAAATTGGAGATGCCCTAAAACATCATCTATTTGTCAGAGATTATTTGCTTTAAATACTCTTATATAGACTTATGTAGAGTAAGTCTAAGAGTAAGATATAAGATTTTTTAAAACTCTAGAATCATAAAATAAATTTTTTTAATTCAAACATTTGAGAAAATTGGAATATATACAAAACATAAGTTTTAGCAGTTTTAAAACAAATATAAAATGATTTTGTTAGTTGGAAGAACAAAAATATGTTATACATAGTCTGTTTTTTTCAAACATTTTTAATTTTTATATTCAGTGATTGAAATCTCAAGTGAAACATGAGTAAGGAAGAAAACTATTTTTCCAACTATTTTACAAGAGGGTAGAGGGAAATGGAGGGAAACGTTATTAAAAATATGTGCCCCCAATTTTTCTAGTTTCATTTTTGTTATGTTCCAATAAAGCTTAGCTCAGTGTCTTGCCTTTCATAGCTTTTCATTTAACGTATGTTGCACAATTATTTTGTGGGTAGAAGACAAATTCTTGGTTTAGAGGACACCTCAAATTCATTCTAGGAAAAAAAAACATTTAACTGGTTTGTAGTTGAAAAATAATCACATTATCATATGAGTTACAATGAATTCTAACCTTTTAATTCTCAAGAACCCAGGCTTTCCTTTATAAAATTGGCCGTGCTTATAGCCTATTATTCAAAGTTTATTGGAAATGATGACATTGTTTTATTTTATATTTCATTAAAAAGATAGTTATTATAAATTGCCTCATCATTTTATAACTCCATAAGTTCTATATTATTAAATTACTTATAATATAACTTGGTCTTAGCGTAGATTGAGAAATAAATGGTTTGCTTCAACAGTAGGTATAGGACAGAGAGATAATCCTCTGGAAGGTATGATAAAAATCTGGGCAGAGCCAAAACCAAGGGGGTAAACAGTCTCAAAGAAGCTATGATCAGAGGATTGGGTTGATTTTGTAGTCCAGAAGGTGGAGTGTTGGGAGTGAGTCAAAGTTGACTACTAGAAGCCAAGTAGAGGAAGTGCCAGAGATGTGGCTGGAAGATGGCCTAGCAAATCTGTACCCTGTGAGACTAACTCAGGAATTGAAGGCAGGAATATGCAAAGCCAAAGAAGTCAAAGGACTCCTCTTTAGTCTAGCAATGCTTTTAAGTACCTTGCTGTGTCCTTCTATGCTTCATCTTAAAAGCACAGCCCAACTTCTGACTATTAGGATCAATGGATTTTAGTTTGTGGAGAAAGTAGCCATTTTTTAAAAAATTGCCAATATCAATGACTATAGTGGTATTAGTTATATGTCGCTGTATGACAAAGTAACCCAAAACTTAGCAGCTTAAAACAACATACCTTTATTATCTCATAGTTTCTGCAGGTCAGTAATCGAGGAGTAGCTTAGCTGAGTGACTTTGACTCAGTTTTTCACAAGATTGCATTCAAGGTGTCAGCTGGGGTTGCAGTCATTTCAAGTAGGAGAGTAGAAGATTCATTTCCAAGGTCATGCTCCAGGTAGTGGGCAGGCCTCATATCCTCACTGGCTGGTTTTATCAGTTCCTTGCCCCATGGGCCTTTCAACAGAACAGCCAGGCTTCCCTCACAGCGAGTGAGCTAGAGAGTGAAAAAGAGCAAGAGAGAATGAGTAAGATGGAAGTCACAGTCTTTCTAACCTAATGTGAGTTTTGCACTATTCTTCGTGTCAGAATTGTGTTACTATGTCCAGCTCACACTCTGGCAGAGGGGATTATACAAGGACATGAATGTTAGGAAACAAAAATCATTAAAGCCTATAATAGTACTCCGCAGAGAAATCTATACCATTAGAAATGTTTAGAACAGAATAGACAACAATTGGTCATGCAAGGAATAGGTATTCATCTGCCTGAAGGTAGAAACATGTTTGTTTTCTCAAAATTTCTTTCATTTTATGATTATATTTCTCGAATTAAAAAAAAAAATTAAATTCTAGTTGGTTTATGGAGATTGAAAAGATTAATATCTAAGAAATAATTTCTGAAATATAACTATATTATAAATGGATGAAGGTTTGATATAGCTTTCAAACATGACAATAGAAGACAATCTCTTTAGGTGGCTCTATACTCATATTTTTATTTTGCCACTGTGCTTAGGTGTTAGAGTTTTACCATTAGAGGTATCGCTAATCTAAAGAAGACTCATTTTAGAAAGTAGAAAAGAGAAAAGGTCTATGTGGATTTTCTATAGAAATTCACACGGAAAAAGATTAATTTACCTTTCCCCCCAAAGTTGTCGTAAGTTAAAGGACAGATCAATTTCTTTAGTTAGCTCACATCTATTGATCATGTAATATGTACCTTAGCCTGTACTAAGCACTAATACATTTAATCCTTATAACAACCCTATAAGATAGGTAAAAAATAATATTTCTATTTTTTACATAAGGAAACTGAGGCAAAACATCGAGCAGCTAGTAAGTCTGAACCAGAATTCAAGGCCCAGCATTCTGTCTTATGTGACAATAGAGAAGATAATGGTTGAACTACCTAGTGTCATAAGAACCTCTGATGGGAATACCGGTATCAGAGATGTTAAGTAAATTGCCAGGATAACCAGCTAATAAATGACAGGGCCAGAATTTGATTCAAAGCTTGCCTGACACCATAGCCTCTGCTCTTATCCAATACCCTAAAGTCTTTTTTACCCCATTTGTGCTGTGCTTTCAATTATTCCATTAGTAAAAACGAAAGCCTCAACTGACAGTCCTATCAAAACTTGACTGATAGATTTGTCGGAAAACAATGGGCAAGACCATTAAAATAGCCCACACAGTTGCACATCAGCTTCTGACTCCAGGAAATCCAATGCTGGTGAAAACAATGTAGGTTTTTTCTCCTCGGTGGCCCTGCAACCCTATACTTCCTGTTTCTCAGGCCACTCTGTCTTAAAAAATTACACATCTAGGGTACTCACAGGCTCAGTGCACCGGATCTAAATCTTTTCCCACTCATAAATGGGCTCCCGTAAGACCAGTGTTTTTCCACCTGAGGATCGTGATCCATTAATGCACCATGAAATCAATTCAGTGGGTCATAACCAATGTATATTTTAATTAAATAAAATAGAGCACATTCTCTCCTTTACCTTTTGGCTCCCACTAATATTTTAGGCTCGAAGGGGATTTTCTTTGGTTTGTATTGGTAGCTTTGGGAAGAGATAGTTTCTTTTCATTTTGATTTTGCTTGAGTTAACATTCATCCCATATTTAGTTTACTGGAATCAGCATAGAATCCTGACCAAGAAAAGTCCCTTGCAGAGGCTCCTTAAAAGAAGAGCCCCGGTTCCCCTATGAGCTGTTTATATAATAATTAACTAAGGGTGCTGTAGTAGTCTTTCCAACTTTCTCCTTGCCAGGGGGCCTAGAAGCTATGGACTTTTTAGGTCAATTGCACCCAGTCTAATTCCTGCCTCCTCTGTGCAAGTCCCAGTCCAAGCGTCTCCTTAGAGCCTTAAGGGCTCTTTGAAGCTTCAGCTGCTGCATAATGTGGGGCTGAAAGGATGAGAATCAGCTGGAGTTCAAGTGTTAGTCCCAATCCTTCCCCAAATGGAAAACCACATTGAAATATTTGTCCTCTGTGCTTTGTTCCTAAAGCAAACAATATTTAGCTAAGTGTGGTGTAAAGGGTTAGTTAGCATTTGCCACAATTGATAAATAAACTGGTAACCATAATGAGGAGGAAGAAGTGGGGGTATTTTGTAAATTTAGGGAGAATTGAAGGCTTTCTTTAGGTGAAGACAGGCTACAAAAGACAAAAATCATCAAAACAAGGAAATAAATATTTGTCTTAGAACAGAAGCTTTGTTGTCTACAGGGAGGGAGTATGTTATTATTTTGGGGTGATTGCTCATTAACAGGTAGAATAATTTGTCAAATTACTTTTCTGATAAAGAGATTAAGAGCAGAGGTACAGCTCACATTTCACTTTTTCTACTTTTTATTTAAAAATTTTTTATTTTAAAAATAATGGGACCCTAACAAAAAAAATTAGGCAGATGACTAGATTTTTTTGGTTAAAGCAAATTTAATGGGGATAAAATTTTCAAGCAAGGTACTAAATAAGTGAAGCCATGGGTTCAGAGAAAATTTAAACGTTTAGCTGTGTTTAATAGTTCAAGTTAATCCAGAATGATTTATTTTTATATTCTCATATTGAAGTCTTTCTGTTAATGTAGGTTTTTGGTTATGAGGATTTGATGAAATTTGTTTTATTTAGAACTAGTAACAACATATAGATTAGTGCTAAAGAATTACACCAAATAATTTTTCACAGTATTTACTAAACGGGGGCATAGCTAAATTTATGTTTAGCTGTCTAAAAAACAAAAATATAATCATGGCAATAATTTTATATCTTATTATAAGATATAATAGTATATCTTATGTGTGCCATATGTGTTTGAAAAGAAAAATGAATCAGAGAGGGAAAGCTCTTTAAATTTCATTCATATTAAAAGCTTTTTGAATCATCTGTAATTAAGATATAATTGTGAACTACTTTTGATTGTGGAAATATAAGTAGTAAGATTATCCAAAATGACCAGAAGCCATCTACAATACCTATAAAGCAGTCTTGATTTTTTTCTGGGTATAAAATATTCAAATTTCAAAGAGAAAAAGATAGTGTTGATTTTGTCCATATCTGTATTTAATAATTTTATAGATTTATGTAATTGTTCCTTTCAGTCCTTCCTAACTGATAGATTTAAATATCTCATATTTTTGTCCATATATAAAAATGTATATATAACATTTTGGCATATATTCTTTCAGTCTTTTTATACATATAATATTTACATTTCTGCATATAGATTATACATATTTATGGTCATACTGGATTTATAATTTCTTGAAACTATATCATAACTATTTACCCATATCAGTGAACATTGTCAAAAATGTAATTTTAAAGGCTGTATAATATTTCATCATATGGATTTGCCATAGTTTAATGATTCTGCCATGTTATAAAGCAGTCAATTGTTTCCAACCTCTTGTTTTTTTAAATAATGTGCGATGAATGTATTTTTCAGGAATTTTTGGCTTTCTCTCATTAATTACTTGAAATGAATTCCAAACAGTGAAAATACTTTATGCATTCCACTAATCAGTCACGAATGTAAGTGTGAATGCTTTTCTGCTTCTAACAGGTAATCTAAATATTGTTCTGTTTACAATGACTATGACATTTTTCTTCCATGGAAAGCATCTCTTTTCTTTTCCTCCTTAAGACAGTCCTTTCTTCAATCATAAGCCATCTAATTGAACACATGCTATCGGTTTTCTCTTTTTCTTCATATTATTTTCTGAAATATAAGGGGAAAAATATAATGCTGAGTGAGAAAATTAAAGTTCTCTCCTATACTTCATTCTCAGAATGTATTACTTTTATAAATGATGAAAGCGAGTTTCTCACCCTAAGAATTTCAATAAGCAATTTTTTCCCTTTCATTTTTCAGTCCTTATGGTGCAGGCTGTGGTGTGTCATAGACTAGAACATTCTTGTGCCAGACACCAGTTTGGCACACATAGTCTTCACCTGTCAATTTGCCTACAAGGAGATCCAGGCACTACTTGCTCCCATTCCGGTCTGGGTGTTACACCAGCTGCCTCCCCTAATTGGAGAGCAAGCTTAGGTGAAGTATCAGGTCTAAATATTAGTCCTGAATCCAATCGTGTGACACGTAGAATGAGTGACTAGGTTTGACGCTCATTATAGTATTCTCTCACCCAGCTCATGACCTGAAGAATCCAGACAGTAAATCCCATTTCAACTTGTGCAGATGTTATGCATAAGTCAATACGCACATAAGATACATGTGATATTTCAATTCTTTAACTTGATAAAATACTTATAAAATAATTGTAAAACATGAAAAAAATAAAAGTAATCAGACATCAGTTATGCTCAAGCTGCTGTAATTTCAAGAGAATAAATCACTCTTTATCACTAATCCCAAAAAGAATCGATATGTTTTTTAAAAATTACACTATAGTTTTACTATTTTAGTCACACCAATGGGAAGTTCTCAAGGAAAAAATATACAATCTGGTGTTAGTAGTAAAATTAATAGGTAATGTGTTTCCAAGATAAATCTTCATACATTTTGGGGACACTATAATATAAAATAAAAGGAAATTTGTAAGATGCAATCAATTATTCTATAAATCCAAATATAGTTCAGATTGTACTTCCAAAACAGAACACCTTTGTTCAGGAAAAATTTGAAATAACTCAATTTCTCTGCGAAGTGGCTGTGTTCTTGCCCCATCAATGGTGTGCTAAAGATCTTCCACCATAACATGACAGAATTTGAACAGATGAGTGTCCATGAAATTGGTCCAAATAGTCTCTTTGAAGTCTCACCTGTGTTTTGTTTTTGCTTTCAAATACAGGTCTTTATATTTATTTCTATAAAATAGAATTTTAGATTTATTTCTTCTTTCAAGTCTCTGAAAACTCTCTGATTCTGAAAACAAAATTAGTTATTCTTTCCAGCCGCAAAGCATCTGAAAGTTTAATAACCAAATTTTATATAACTTAATCCAACTCCTTATTTAAAATATGGGGCAGGACAGAACTGAGCACAGGGCCCTGTGTACTTGGTTGGAACCTCCCACCAGGTTTACCTTGATCAATGCTCATTGAGCATAGTTGTTCAACACAAGAATCAATTTAACTAAACTTTCTTCCAGATCTTACTTGTTAAAAAAAATTCTATATAGAGATCTTTGGATTACTGCTTTTCCATATTCTGTCCTGTCAACTTTGCTAATTAATAAAAAGTTTAGTATGCTATGACTTGTTCTTATTGAATCCATAATGGCATCCAGTGGTCGCTAAATTATTTTTCTCTATCATCTAGAAGCTCGTTAATTTTTAAATATAGTATGTTACATATAAAAATATAAAATATATTTATAAGTTAATAAATTATCTATAATTTGTGTGTCTTTCTTTTTAATAACACTCAGAACAGATTAGTTTACCAAATCATTTAGCTGCCACCTTAGAAACTAAATTTTTACCATCATCAACTAATATTTAGTAAATACATGCTACATGTTGCTCTGTTTTATGATTTGTCTTAAAAGAATGACATGAAAAAAAATTCATTAGTTAAGGTAATTCCAGGAAGCATTCAAAGACTGGAGAAGATTGGGCAAATCAATGTCAGTGGAGGAAGGGCACCAGCAAGGGGAATATGCCAAAGTGGATGGAAGAAATTAAGTGAGGAGGAACACATTGCATTTAACCCTTTTAATTCAAATCTAATCTATGCTTTGAGAATTACATTTTTATTTTTTTTTTCTGGCTACATTACTCTTTCTATAATTATGCTCCTTACTATTTTTTATGTCTTCAACCTGCATCTTTATTGCATCGTTTCTCATGTGTACATCCTGCTTAGTGCATAATCCTGGAAAGTAGAGACCATATCTAATTCTTCAGTATTTTGACCTCCTACAGCTCCAGGACATAATTGGTTCATCCTATGTATTCAGTGATAATTTTGGAATTAAAATTTTCAATTTGAGGGGATAAAAAAACATAACTATTAAAGCTGGAAGGAGTCTTGGACACTGAGACCTAGAAAGATTAAATGATTTGCCTAGAATCACACGAGTCTCTATGCATTCATTTGCAAAAGTGCTTTCCTCTATTCCCAATTCTAGCATTGTCTTTCTTGGATCTCCAAGATTGGTCTAAAATCTCTGCATGGGCTGCTTAAAAGGCAGCAAAGCCTATTATGATTGTTTGGCTTGCTGGAACTAGTTTACATATAAGAAAGGTACACTTTGATCCTGGAGTCAGGATAATTCCTTCTAAAACCATGTGTTGGCTCTTACATAAATACAGACATAAACAAATTCATCCCAGAGAGTCAATAGGAGCTTTTCTCAGATACTGATGTATATTTAGGCTATGTTATATATTTAAAAGGTCTCTTCCCTAATTCTTTTTATTGGCAATTGGGATAATGCCAAGAATCATGGACTGAGTCAGAATTTCATTAAAATAACCAAAAGAGCAAATCGAATTTTTCTGTAGCCCCGGAAAGAACTAGATATGATATATTTATAAGCAGAGTTAATCAGAGAGCATTGTATCTTTGATAACTGCACTGGTCTAAGCTCCCTAATATGGCTCATGGAAACAACCAGCAGTTGTGGCTATGGCTTCACCAGCTGAGCTTAAAAATCCCAAGGATCTTATATGTCGAACAGACCACAATCCTTCCCTGTCCTTCCATCAGGACCCAGTGCCTTCTACATGCATATCTCAACTTGTTTTATTTTTAAAAATCATTCTTTATAAATCATTAGGGTGATTTTATTAGTTTGTCTATTTTTCAAATTTTGGTTGGGGTGGGTGGTGGAGAAGAAACACCATAACATCCATCCTTTGCCCACATCCTATTAGAAATTCTGGAAGTACACTATTCAGGACTTTATACAGTGGTCCCCAACCTTTTTGGCACCAGGGACCAGTGCTTTTATGAGAATCCAATGCCTGATGATCTGAGGTGGAGCTGAGGTGGTGATGTTAGCACTGGGGTGTGGCTGTAATACAGGTGAAGCTTTGTTTCCTAATAGGCCACCTACTGGTACCGGTCCCGGACTGTGGCGCAGGGGTAGGGGAACGCTGCTTTATAATACCTCCTTTCTTTATGTTTACTACCTCAATTTTTAATTTGTAAGAAGTATTCTTGGTGATTTGTAAGTATAAGAACACAGAGACTATATTTTAGCAGGAATTGTTTAATGGGATATAATATAAAGAAAAGCATTGAAACATCCCAGTTTAGCTCTGTATTGCCTCTCTCATGAAAATCTATGGATAGTCTCTTCTGGAGCTTTTCTTATTTACAAACTTAATATTTGCCATCTGTCTTTCCAAGAGCTAGGCAAATAGGAATTTTTTAAAAAATATATTTTGAGCTCTTTGGAGAGAATGAGGTTGAACAATATGTCATTTTGGAATTGACTTTTTTTTCCTCTCAGGAGGAAGGAAGAAGTTGGTAAGTTTATAGTACTTGAATATATAAATGGCGGCAAGGGGAATGGTTGAAATGGAAAAAAGAGAGAGAGAGAGAGGCTTTCCTTATTTTATGGACAGAAGTTACTCTTCCCAGGGGCCACATAAATCCTAGAATTTTTGGGCTTAAGGCAGGTTGGGAAGGGGAAGATGTCTCATTAAGCTAGTGCTGCTCACTGACAAACACTGCCCTGAGGTCAGCATCTCTGTGCAGGTGTCCAAAGGCTGCTTTTGGTTGCTGCATCTGGAAATCCAGATGCTGCCTCACCCAAATTATTCTCTAGGGCAGCCCAGATAGAAAGAGAAATGTTGAACCAGTTTTATTTGTATTACCATAGAACTTCTGTTTTCTCCTCAAGTTTTGATAAGGAGCCAACTGAATTTTACTTAAAATATAAGAAAACACGCAGTAACAGAGGATGTTTTAAATTTCAAGATAAAGCCTAGACCCACCTTTTAAACCATGTTATAAGGTCCAGAAACTCTAAGTTCATAATAACAACAAGATTGTGAGGAAGTTGGCAAGTACCTGAAAAACATAACGGTAAATGTTCATGTATGTGGTTTAATGGAATAAAATAGGAAACTATTTAACAGCTGAACTGGGTTTAATTTTTTTTTAAATCTTGGAAAATCCTCTTCCATCTGCCTTTGTGAGTTTTCTCAGCTTTAATCATGTAATTTACTAATCTTTGAAGTGTTGTCTTGAAAGTAAAGCCTTTTAGTTTTTGATGATTATTTCGAAATAATCAACTTTTATTCATATAATTTACTAATCTTTGAAGTGTTGTATTGGAAGCAAAGCCTTTCAGTTTTCGATGATTATTTCTATAATTTGGAGTATGATCTCGTGGGTCATTTGTCCCATGTTGACATGAAATATTGTACTCCAAGGGTCTATTATAAGACAAAGCATAAATGTTCCTCGGCTCATCCTTCTGACGCTAGCCTGGTTCTATGCTTTCTATGTGGAGTCAGTAACAACAGCAATGTAGAGAGACATTCTCCACAAGCTAATAAATCCTGCTAAACTCCTATACCAAGCCTATCCTTACCCTGTTAACATGCCCTAGGCAGTTTTTAATCCAATTATTAAATTCACATATATCTAGTTACTAATTCTAATTATCATTAAATATTACTCATAGTTAGCTGTGGTATTTTTTTATTTGTTTATAAACTTCTTTCATTTGAAAATCTAAACTGAACTCCACAAAATCCTTCTGAAATATATTATCTCATTTCACGTGTATTAATCTGCTTGGGCTGCCATAACACAATACCATAGACTGGGTTGCTTAAACAACAGAAATTTATTATCTCACAGTTCTGAAGATTAGAGGTCCAAGATTAAGGTGCCAGCAGGGTCATTTCTTCGTGAGACCTCTCTTCCTGGCTTGCAGATGGCTGCCTTCTCTCTGTGTTCTCACATGGCCTTTGCTTGGTGTGCACGTGGAGAGATCTCTAGTGTCTCTTCCTCTTCTTTTAAGAACGTCAGTCCTATCAGATATGGGCTCCAACGTTATGACCTTACTTAACCTTAATTACCTCTTTAAAGACCCTTTCTTCAAATACAATTAAACTGGGAATTTGGGCTTCAACACATGAATTTGCAGGGGTTTGGGGGTGGGGAACACAATTCAGTTCATGACAAAAGATTGAAGACTAGAGCTGGAAGAAATAAAGTGTTTGAGCCAGCACTTGGCTTCTAAATTTTTGACTTTCTATTCTTTGCTTTTGTTACAAGCCACTTGTGATGATTAACAATAATTTTATGTATTTTTTAAAGAACACATAGATTTTCAAGTACTGCAAGGATTTAATGGTGAGAAAGAAAACCATAAAAGCACTAGATTTTAAAAAAATAAATGTGAAATGGGGAAAGACTTTCTAAAGATGACATAAAACCATGATTCTAAACTGAAAAAAAAAGACAAATCTGACTGCATGAAAATATGAAAAGCTTGTAAGACATAATAAAAAAAAGAGAGAGAAATTTTAAAAAACACAGGAGAGACTGGAAAAATATGACAGATAAAGGTCAATTTTCTTAATATACAAAGAACTTTTATAAATCAATAGTAAAAAGATAACACTTAGAAAATTGAGTCAAGGACATGAATAGGCAGTTCACAGAAAAAGGTATAGATGAACAAAGAGCATATAAAAATAAGTTTAACTTCTCTCGTAATTAAAGAGTCACAAGTTAAAATATCAATAAGACACCATTTTCTATCAGAGTGTCCAAGATGTTATTAGCAATAGTGTGGAAATTAGGTTAACACCAATTGTGTATCCTTTTGTTACACAATGGTGAAAATATAAATTAGTGTAATGTTACAGAAGGTTAATTTGGCAGTATTTGTCAAGATAAAATATGTACAGATTCCTGAACCTAGCATTTCTACATCGGAGAATTGAAACTCTGTAAATAATCACACACGAAAGGAAAGCTACATGTAAAAAAAGTATTCAGTGTAACAGTGTTTGTGTATTAGTTGCCATAACATTATGTCACACCCTGGGTGGCTTAAACAACAGAAACTTATTTTCTCAAAGTTCTGGAGGGTAAAAGTCTAAGATCATGATGTCAGCAGGTTTGGTTTCTTCTGAGGCTTCTCTCTTTGACTTGCAGATAGCCACATTCTTGCTGTGTCCAGGTTTTCCTGTCATGATCCCTGCTGTCTCTGAGTGTCTTAATCTCTTTTTCTTATAAGGCCACCAGTCAGATTGGATTAAGGCCTACCCTAATGCCCTCATTTAATTTAATTACTTATTCGAAATCCCTATCTCCAAATACAGTCAACATTCTGAGGTACTGAGGGTTAGAACTTCAAAAAATGAACTTGGGAGGGATACAATTCAACCCATACTAGCTTATAAGAGAAAAGAAAAACAAAAATAATCCATCAATAATAGAATCTGGTTAGTATAGAACATTTATATAACAGAATAGTATGCTGTCATTAAAACAACATGAGTTAGAGCTATATGTAATATTAGGGAAAAAATCCCCAAGGACTTTTGAGTAAAAAGCTAATTCAGAGCAGTATGTATAATAATTTGTGAGAGGAAAAAAATATATAAATATATATATTTCTAGAATGATATATAAAAAGGTGCAATGTAAAACTGGTATATCAAAGGATATCCTTCTGAATTGTTTGAAACTTTATCATAAACATGTATTATTAAAATTTTTTAAATTAAAAAACATCAATTGTTCACAATTATGCCCATCCCTATATGCAAGCACCTTTGCAACATGACCCCACAGCTCTTTCCATCAAGAGATGTCTATTTCTCCACCCATTGAATTTGGGCTGCCATGCCATCTGATCTGACCAATATAATGTAGTGGAAGTAATGTAGTACTCTGAGATTTGGCACTTTCACACCTCAGCCAGCATAACAGCTCTCCACAGACATATAAATGAGCCCAGTTGAGACCAGAAGAACCATCTAACTGAATTCAGCCCAAATTGCCAACTTACAGGATTGTGAGTTAAAAAGTAGTTGTGATTTCAAGCCCCCAAGTTGTGGAGTTGTGTGCTATGCAATCATAAACAATGGATGCACTAATTAATAAAATAGAGCTGAAAACAAAAATACAAAGAAGTCAATGGCTATCTTAATATCATGAATCTCTCTATTTCCTTTTTGAATTTTACTAAGTTTAATATTTAAGCACTTGATAAATATTTGTTTTAAAAACATACATTTCCTGTCATGTAAACAAGACATCACAACTTATACGAGCCAGACTCTTTTTCACAGTCATACTAAAGGTACCCATAACATTTTCATTATTCTCATGAGTAATTCTCTGAGATTCCAAAATGTATGTAAATTAGTCAGTAACATTTATTCAAAACCACAAACAATAGAGTAATCAAAGGGAGAAAGAGAAAAAATACTTTAGATATAAATGTTAACCTCAAGATACTGAAGAGCCAGCAAGAATATCTAAACCAACTGTGAAACTTAAATATGAATCATTGGATACATAAGACTATATATAACTATATATAACAAAATTAAAGTTTATGGAGTAATGCTCCTGAGGATCCTGGTAGAGGGAAGAGGTCATCTGTGTGATTAGAGTGACCACATGACCATACTTCCTTACCAAAGTAATGTTCTGACTGGACCTCGTGGTGTGTCCACATTTATTGATATCTCCCCTACCTCCTTACCCGCATTGCACTCATATTCACCCATGCTTTCTGAGTCTCAGATTTCTCGATTGAAGCAATGCAATCATTTCCATGTAACAAACACATACAGAATTCTTCTACAGGCAAAAAGATACAGGGGTGTAGTTCATGTCTTTTCCGGCTATTGCTTGTATTTCACTGAGCCCTCTGCCTGATTGCCCTGTTCTACCTCTAAGAAGTAAAGATTAGAACTGAGTTTGTGCTCTTGGCTGCCAAATAAATTATTCTCCCTTGAGTTCTTTTTATGAACCATCACATTTTTCCATGATGGTGGGCATTCTGGCCAATATGGCTTTCTGGAGAGATTATTGTTGATTACAAGCACTGTATTTTGGCCTTGTCCTAAGAAAAGAAATGGCAAGAGAACTATGATAATTAGATTGTGGCTAGATCTTAAGGTTATATACTGAAAGGTTTGATGGATGCCCTTTTGGAAAGTGGTTGCTTTCTGAAAAAATTTGTGTGAGACATGTCAGGTGATTTTATTCAGTACCAATCCAGGTCAGTGGGCTGAAGTGGCCATCACTGGGATCCCAGAGCCCTGAGGTAAAGTGGTTGTGGGAATAGTGTACCAGCTGAGAAAAGATCTTATGGGCAGAATGTGGGACTTGCGTGGGGGATGAGTACACAAGAGTAGTTGACATTGTAATGTTTCCAACCTCTATCTAGATTGTGTGAGCTTGTGCTGGGAAGAAGTTAGGCTTCTGGAAATCCTTTATCTCCCTTTCCCTCCCCTCTCCTTTCCTACATATTTATAAAGATAAGATAGATACCTTGAGAAGTCAATCTTAATATCTTACAATGTTGCAATTAAAATAATCACTCTGAAATTTCTTTTAAACACAAAAACATGGCACTGTATTTTAGACTAAACTTTAGAGAATGTTAATGAAACTAGAATTTTCCTCAGAATATAATTTCTTTATTTTTTTCTCAAAACTCCATTTATATTGAACTGTCTTCTTTTACTTTTATTTGATGTGAAGTTGTTGTTAGCCACTAAGGCCTTCTCACAACTTTTTAACTATTCCCATCCAAGTCTACTTCTGCAAACTCATTTTCTTAAAAGCTGTTCTTTCCTTCCAGAAGTAGATTATTAAAAAAAGCACTTAGTACATTTGCTCTTCAAGCACAATGTGGGGAACTTTAGATGGATGTCCTGAGCTCATGGTTATAGAGAGAGGTTTTATGAGAGATATTTGAAACATAGAAATCATTTGGCCCAAACCCAGTTTACAGCTTGGGACACTTTAAATGACTTTTCCAAAGCCACAAGTCAGGTACTTAAAGACCTAAGGTGAAAACCCAGGTTCTCTTGGCTCCTAAGTTTCCTGTTTAAGAAGACTGAACTCTAATCCAGCAATAGACTGGTGTATATTCATTCATTCATTCATTCATTCATTCAATTAATCTTTTCTGAGTGCCTGCTATGTGCTACACACTATCCTGAGTATAAGGGATAATATGATATGGAAATAAACAAAGACAATCCAAATGAGAACAGAGGCTATTTATTAAGAGCAAAGGAGTCAGCCATTATCTCTTGTTTTCTTTCAGTAGAGACTTCAAAGCATGTGAGGGAATGGGAAAGCATTGCAATGAAAAAAAGAGAAGCCTTCAGGTAAGCTCTGATTAGAGTCTGTTGGCATGAGGAAGCTGGAAGTGGTCTAACTAGGAGTGGGGTAATACCTTATGTGATAGGTTCAGAGAGAATATTTTGCTTTCCTTGATTGATCCTGGTTGGAAGTAGGGACAAAATTAGAGAAGCTGGCAGTCATCGACCAAGCCCTAATCATTCTACTGACCATCTGGACCAAGAGATTATAGTTTTACTTTCTAAAATGGTTGATGCAGAGGCTGAGGGTAAGAGTCCTGTTGTAATATGTGGTCTGGCCATTGTCCATTTATATATTTAGTCCTCTTGGTGGGGAACCAGAGAAGCTGAGCTTCCTCTCATGGAGCTTACAATATAGTAGAGAAGGCAGATGGTGAATAATAGTTTAATCAGGCCTTAGAAGTGCTAGAAAAGAAATGTTCCTGGGTTCAAGAGAATGTCTCTAATAGTGGACCTGACATGTCTTGGAAGTCAAGAAGTTTCCCTGAGTAACTGACTTCAAGGTGGATCCCAAATATAAATAGAGGTTACTCAGAAGAGTCAAAATGTTATCACTAATAGTATTTGTGAAGTTTTCAACTATAGCTGTCAAAAGTAAACTTAGTTTATGTTTTCACAAAAAGGATATTAGTTCCCTTCTCCATCTCTGATCAGAATCAAACAGCCCAACACTTTATGCTGGGTTTTGTCCTTTACACCATAGCAACAAAATCAGAGGGTCCTTCATTGTGAGGGCCTATTGTGTCTTAAAACAAAACAAAAGGGAACCAGAAAGAACAGCATTTAACATGAAAATAGTATCCTGACCTCCTTGGACTAAATGTTGTTAATCAAGTTTAAATTTAGCTCCCACACAGACTCAAAAGAAAAGAAGACAGCCAGGCCCAGAGAGGAAAAACTTCAGAGAGCCTTGGAGGCAAGGAAAACAAGCGTCAAGTCTACAAGGGCGGCCTGTAAAAACAAATGGTGCTGATGAGAAGGCTGGCCACCAGAAAGCTCATTAGCAATCAGATGCAGCCACAGGGGCTGTCTCCCACGGGTGAGGGCCAGCGCCACCACAGAGCCCGTGACTCAGTGGCCTGCCTGATGCAGCACTCAAGAGACATGCCCTCCTGCTCAGGGAACACACTGGAGGGGCTTGGACAGGGAGCAGGAAGCCAGGAAACCACACAGGCAAAGTGAAGAAAAGCAAAGCTATTGTCCTTATCTACCCATTGATAACAAATAATGAGGGATGGAGAGAGGCCTCCCAGGAAAGGGACAAAAGTCAACAAGATTTAAAGTGGGGGCCAGAGCACTATGGCTGCATTTTTCTTCCAGTCTCTTCTTTGGTCAACAACAGCTGCATACATGGGAAAACTGTGAGTACATACAGTTTACAATTATTGGCACAGCCCTCCCTCATTTCTTCCCCCATTCCTGCAGGCCCCCAGAGAGAAAACCCTGTGGAGCACAATTGAAATGAGCAGAAAAGAAAAACTTAGCATTTATTGATTACCAACTACAAACCATCTTGGATAAGATAGGCATTATTTATAATCCCTCTTTTATAGAATAGAAAACAGCTAACTTGGAGAAATTAAGACACCTGCCTCAGGTCACACTCTTGGTAAGTGGAAGCAAGAATTTTTTTTTAATTGTACTACTCTCTACTTCCCTGTATTCCTACTTGTTAAATTAATTAAACAAGAAGGTCATTAGACTAAGGTGGTTTTAATGTTTTAGCAGCCTAAGAAAGCAAATCCAAATCTAAACCCGTAAATGCCTCAAGGTTAAGGAATTGAAACCTAAGGACAACCAATCACAAAGAGCCTGCTGGGGTTTTCCAAATAAAGCAAATGCTTAACAATGCAAATAATTTTTTTGCTTTGTTCCCACCTCTTCTCTATAAAAGTTTTCCGCCTAGCTCTTGTTGGTGTGGCTCTCCTAACAATTTCTGGTTGGATACTGCTCGATTCACATAGATTTTTGTTCAAATAAATACTTAAAATTTTAATATGTCTCCATTTATTTCTTAACATACTTAAATCAGTCCAACTTCACTGTGGGTATCTTTAGAGGCTGGGTGGCCACCTCTCATGCACGTTTGTTAAGGAGTCTTGCGCCTTGCAACTGGTGGGATTTCCGGTCTTTTCTGTCCTAGATGTTATTGATGGGATACCGTCAATTCAAACATTGATGAGTGATTGAAAAGGGATGGGGCTTCTTGGAAATAAAGGGTTCAGGACAGCTATGTGAGCAGTAGATTGTAGGAAGTTTGCTTGAAATGTTAGAAATGGGGAACTTTGTTTGAATGGTTTGAAATGAGGAATGAACAGTCAGGCCATTGTCCCCATGCATTGTTTATTTACTTTCCATCAGTATCTGAGGGTTATTGAATCTTTTTACCCAGGACACTAGTTTTCAAATGTGCGCAAATCCCTTCAAGTTCCTCAAGAATTCCCTTGGAAAGCAATGGTTAATCTGCGAGAGGCTCATCTCAGGCCTGAGAGCCCACCACTGCTTTCACCAAAAATGCTTCATGTTGGGCCATTTCTCACATTGGATTGCCTTGATGGATTTTGTCTGAAGAAAGTCATCTCTGCCTTTAAAAAAAAAAATTTAAACCACTGTACTAAATAAATTTAGAGCCTGGCTGGTTATGGGCCCTCAAAAAGTATTTGTTGGCAAGGATAGACTACTTGAATCACAAATGATTCTTCTGGACCAATCATATTTAATTTGTATTTAAAATAATGACATGAGATAGTATTAGAAACATTTATGTATTTTCATAGAAGATAAAACTATGACATTATTAATTTGGTTCAGGTTGGTAGAGTAGGGAAACCAGGCTGCTATTGCCTGACCCACATGTGAGATTAAGGGCATCTCTTGAGGGCCGAGGGAGATATGAGCTGTCCTACCCAAGATACCTACTCAACTCACATTTTCAACTTTGGACTATGAGACCCTTAGATAGTTTTTCCAATTGGAAACTGATGATCCTTACAGTCTCTTCTACTCTAAAAGAACAGAGATGTTGTATAGCCTTTGGGAAGCCATCTTTACCATGTATACATTGTCCAGGAGCTTCCCATATCACACACAGCTACAGAATTAGCTTTCTACTGGTTAGTCGACTGTGACATAATGAGATACAGGACAGGTAAGACACTTCGTGGGGGTAATATGGTGCTGATGAGCAAAGAAAGAGGTAGGCAGCAGTTCTCTTATCCAGGAAAGAAGAGCAATAGTGCCACTTATTGAACACTTACCAAGAACCAAGTATTCCATGATTCACTCTTATGAAGCAGATACCCTATCCACTTTACGACAGGAAACTGGCTTGCTTGAAATGCTTGAATGGCTCTGTACTCTAATTAGAAAAGAACCTAAGCACTTTATCATTGTGCCAAGAGCCTGAGTAATCTGGCTCATTCTTTTCTCTGACCTGATCTTTCTCTTTAAACTCTCCCTTTGGCTAGCCCTGCTCCAATCTTACTGGTCTTCTTACTGGTTTTCTCCCTTTCCCTTGGTGGTACCAGCTTGTTTGGGGCATGCAGTCCCCTACAGCTTTGCATGGCTGAATCCTTCACATCATTTGGCTCTCTGCTCAACTGTTCGTTCCATCCTAAGAGGCCTCACCTATTCATCCAATTAAGTAGCCTGTCCCTCCTTCACCTCTGGGTTATTCTCCATCTCATTATCCTGTTTTATTTGTTTTTTAAGTCTTGCTTACCAATCTCTGAAATTTACTTATTTCTTTGTTTATATGTTTGTTTGCTTCCTCTACTTAAGGTGAATTGTATAAGGACTTGTTCAAGATTTTATACCCAGGAACTTCATTCATATTTGTTGAGTGAATAAATAAAAACACTGAATGTTAAGTAGATTATGCTCTATCACACAGATAGGGCAGGTCAAGCCAGGCCATAAATCCAGTTTTGTCTGTCTCTTTTCTTAGGAAACTAGAAAGGGGGTGCCAAGAGTGTTGGAATCCAAGATAGCATGATGCCAAGTGGCACAACATTTTTTATTCCATAATTTATCTGGGGCTAGAGCCCACAGTCTAAAGCAAATTTTCTCAGAGAGAGAGAGAGAGAGAGAGATTCAACTTACTGGAATCAGAATCATCAGAGAAGCTATTAAAAGTGTTACATATCAGACTCTATCCTTGACCTACTGAGTCACACTCTAGAGGGGCTATCACAGGGGCTGGTATTTTTAACAAACTCTTCAAAGTTTTCTCATGGACTATAAATTTTGAGAACCATAGGCTTAAAAGAAATTTGCTCCTGGTTTCATTACTTTATTTTTTTGGACAGCTAATGTGTATGAAGGTATACATCGCTCGTATATATTGGTTATTTCACCTGGGCAGGCACCTATTTCTCAGGACAACTCCCTTTTGGAACAGAGACAAGACAACTGTCTCCTGGGTTAGGAATCAGAGCCTTTCATCTGCGGTAGTCTCCTCCTTTAAAATCTCTGCCCTTTAACTTTTACAGTCAGAGATAAAGATGTTTATCTCTCTCTTCTACAAATGAGTGTGGAACCCAGTCCTCTTGGGACTATGAATCTGATTAATAAAAGAGTAATTTCAATTCAGAGAATTTAATGGCCTAGATGAACTTTTGGAAAAAATTCCTTTCTTAAATTTGAGAGCATGTAGGAACCTAACAAGTCAAATAAGAGACTGTGAATAAACTACGTTAAATTAGCATCCTAAAGGTTTGCTTTGATAATTTGATCTTGAGATCTTTTTGTTTAAACTTTCTTAGCTTTGGATGAGCTTCCTGCTCTAATTTGTTACTTTAAAGTTTAGTTTACAAACAAAAACTAAGCAAAGCCTTTAAGTCTGTGGAAAAGCATGGCTACCAAATGAAATGATCTGAAATAGAGGTTTTTCTATGAATCTTGATGTTTCGGCCACAGGGTTGGAAAATCTTGTATCTGAATTCCTCTCAGTTGACCTCAACAACTTTCACTTTTAATGGACTTAACACATTGTTTTTTGCCGGACTTGAAACCAGGGAGAAAAATAAGTTTTACCTGAAACTTGGCCCTTTGTGGTTTTAAATCACGAACACACAACCAGGTTGGGTGAGAGTTTAGAACAAAAGTCAGACAACAAAATTTATGCTTACTTCAAGTTTCAAAAACAAATTTATAATTCTGACCAACACCCTATGTGTTATGATATCAGAATGCACTCCTAAACATTGAGCGAAGAGGAGTATTTTAGGCAGAAAATTAGAGAGAAATCTTAGATATCTCATCTGAATATATTTAAATTTGTTTTAAGAGTTATGCTAGTGACTTTTTAAAGGCATTTATAAAAATGCAGTGCTCTGAAGTGTGCTCTGCTATCAACTATATAGTTTTAATATCTCTCCTTGACTTATCACTTTTCGGAAGGGGGGGCAGTGGTTTTTGTCTTTGCCAACGTCCCAGCCCCAATCCTTTCCTATGATCTTCTGGTGACGTAGGACCAGACCTTTAAATGATGCATTTATTAGACTATTTTTGGTTGCAAGTACAGAAAACGCAAATCAAGCTGACTTAAAAAAATAAAATAGCTCCGTTTCTTTGACATACTTTCGGTTATATCCTTGTATCAACTTAGTTCTCATACCAGCTTTCTTCATGATAACAAAATGTCTTCCAACAGTACTGGGACTGTGTAGTCCCTGATTTATGTCCAGAGTCAATGATATAAAGATATAGAAATTGTTTTTCCCTTTGCTTTTTTCAGCTAACATTGTGCTTTGAATATGGCTCCTAATTTTGTATCTGACGCTGCCTTTTTCTTTTAAATAACTGCATTATACTCTGATGTATGGATATATTTAATTTATGTAAGCAGTTCCTTAATGATAAACATTTAGATACTTTCTAACCTTTTGATATTGTAACACTGCTGCAATAAATATTTATATATATATGCAAGTATATTTTCAGGATAAATTCCTGGAAATACAGTTGCTAAATAAAAGAGTACATGAATTTTAAATGTTCTTCATATTTCACTGTGGAAATTGTCAGATATATACAAAAATAAAGGAGATTACAAAATGTAAAGAGTGATACCCCTTGAATCCATCCACATCATCAACAGTCAACACATGTTCAACCTTGTTTCCGATCTACTCCTTCATTTTTTAAAATATAACCAAATACCATGATCAAATCAACAATTTTTTAATATCGTCAAAAATATTCAAAGTTCCCTGATTGTCACATAACGTTTTGCACCGTTGGTCAGTTCAAATCAAGAATCAAACAAGGTCTAGGCACTCATTTGGTTAGTACGTCTTACAAATTTCTCATAGTCTATAAGTTCCCTTGCCTTCTTTTTAAGTTCTTTGAAGTTTTTACTTCTTAAAGAAACCAGATTGTGGGATCGTGTCCCTATCATGTCATTTAACATGTTCCGCTGACTCCAGACTATTTGAAAACTGGTAGTTTAATCTAGAGTCTTGATAAGGTTCCAGTTTTTTGCTTTTGTTTTATTTTTTGTTTTGGCAAAGACATTCTACAGGTGGTGCTCTTTATTTCCTATTATGTCATAATAGGAGAAACATACTTCATGATTGTTTATCTTTTTGTTATATCATTATAAATGATCGATTGATTAATAGATATTGTTAGTCTGATCCATCTATTATAAATTGTTCATTAACTTTCTACTTAGGTTATAATTGTTTAAATCCATTGTTTCATTAGGGGTTGCAAAATGATAATATTCTAGTTCTACCATTCTTTCTGCATTTATTTTTTGGAAATCTATAAAGAAGAATGTTCCCTTATTTGGTTATCCTGAGATACAACTTGTTCGTGAAAAGCAATATAAATATTTGATTCATTTTCATTCTATCCCACTTATTAGAATAATGAGTTGGTTCCATAATGTTAATATTATTCTGAATATGTATTTCATTGGCACATAGACTATAAATACTATTTTCCTCTTAAGGATATCAAGGCTTGAAGAAATGGCTGATTATAGATCTGGGGCAGGTTGTAAAAAATGAAACTGGAACATGTCATATCAAAAAGCATGAAAGTTTTCTAAGACTAACAGAATTGTATTGAAGGGACTTATGAGTCAACTTGAAGAAGATTCTACTGGCCTAAGATGAAAAAATCTGATCATTAAAAAAAAACTTTAATGAGTGGATATATAAAAATATATTAAAATCAATGAGTTTATAAAGATACACTTTTAAAAAACTCATTGGTTACTTTTGGAGGATGCATTTTTAAAATTTCCCTAAGTACAGTTATAGGCCACCCCCCCCCACCAAAATGACACATAATCATTGTCATCATAAAAATTTCAGCAAAAGTCAAGCAATTAAGTGGAAGTTTATAGAGAAGCCAAAGCAATATGAAGATTGAATTAAGCAGAGTTTAAAGCTTTTTCAGCAGCTTAGATGAATATATACACACACACACACACACACACACACACACACACACACACATACATATAATTTTTTCCCCAAAATTTAGGCTTCTCATTCTATGATATAAATTCAGAAAATGACAAATAAGAGTTTCATTGCAACAAAAGGATTAATATACACAATTTTTAGCTGGTCATATGCTATAATACATGAGCAATAATATATAAATAACAAATAAATTCCTATAATTTTTAAAAATCTTTTTGCATAGTAATATATTTTTTAATGTTTTTTAGGCTAAGGGGGAGTTACATTTATCCTTGGAGCTGTCTAACAATGGAAAGGAATTATTCATGAAGTGTTGAGCTAATTAAAAATATTTAAGCAGTTTTACATTCTCTGATGATTAATATAGAAGAAACTAAAAATTGGTGGGAAAATATTCTGCTGTCTCTAAATTCCTCCCAAACTTTAAATCTGTGATTCTCTAAGGATAAATATAATGACAATATTTGTGTTTCTTCCAATAGTTATACAATGTTTAGTATGAATCATCTAGAAACAAGATGAATTTTTATCTTTTTTGAATAATTTAAATTAAATTTTATCTTCTAGGTAACTAATTATGAAGGACAAAATTATCTATTGAGACTCCTCTTAACTCTGAGAGAGAAATATGGCACATTTAGGAAAAAGTCTTCCTCTTCTTTCTCCTAAGTAAATTGGTTATTGATTTTGGAAGTGTTCTAATCTTCCAGTGGAAGGAGTTTTCATATTCATTTTATGCAAAGAAATTACAGAGAAGTATAATTAACATTTTTAATTACTGGAAAGGATGAAGAGTGGTGAGAGTAAAAGTTGAAAATGAGGGAAAAGAGAAGTAGAGTTCTCTGTTCATAGAAGCTTGCAAAAGGTGTGTGGTAAGGATGGAGTAACCTCCAGTGAAATGAAGGAGGGCTCAAAGTAGCAAGGGTAAAATATTTTCCTACAGATGTATCTTCATAAAAATTGTGAGAGGAAACTATAAAAGACTTTTAAATGAGATCAAAAGAGATTACTGGATACCTTTTTCATGGAGTGCTATAGCCTATGGGAATTATCTAATCCTTTAGGGTTGTAAACCTTCTTTGAAGAGGAACCTGCAACTTTGTAGAGAGAGTTGTTAACTTGTACCAAAATGCAAATGATAGTACTGTAAATGTTCCTGTCCATAGCTGTGCAAATGATTCCTGTTCCAGGCAATTCAAACAGATTTTCTCAGTGTCTCAGCTTAGATTGCCATAACAAAATAGCATAGACTGAGTTCAGGCTTAAACAATAGAAATTTATTTTCTCCCAGTTATTGAGGTTAGAAGTCTGAGATCAGACTGCTAACATGGTCAGGTTCTGAGGAAAGATCTCTTCTTGGTTTGCAAATGGCTCGCCTTCCTACTCTGTCCTCACATGGTGGAGAGAGAGAGTCTCTGGTGTCTTTTGTTCTTTTATAAGGACCAGTATTAGTTCTGTGGGATCAGAGCTCCACCCTTATGTACTATTTAACCTTAATCACCTCATTGAAGATCTTATCTCTGCATATAGTTATATGAGGGGTTAGGATTTCAACATATAAATTTGGGTGGGGGTAGGGTAAGGACACAATTCAGTCCAGAGCACTCAGCTGGATAATATTATCTCTGCATGTCAAATAATCATTTAAAACATTTGTAACATCTTACTGTTTCCACATTAATTAATGAGTTAAACTCTTTGATATGTGTTTATTTATTATTTATTTTATAACTGGAAGTTCTTATCTTTTGATCATCATCGCTCATTTTGCTTACCCCTCACCTACTCTCTGCTCTGGCAACTACCAATCTGCTCACTTGTTCTCTGCATCTATGGGTTTGTTTGTTTGTTTGTTTGTTTGTTTCAGATTTCACATATAATTAAGATCACATGATATTTGTCTTTGTCTGATTTATTTCACTTAGCATAATCCCTCAAGGTCCATCCATGCTATTGCAAATGGCAAGATTTCCTTCATTTTTTAAGGCTCGGTAATATTCCACTGTGTATGTATACCACATCTTCTTTATCCGTTGATGGGCATTTAGGTTGTTTCCATGTCTTGGCTACTGTAAATAACTCTGCAATGAACATGAAGGTAAAAATATATTCTCAAGTTAGTGGTTTTTTTTCCTTCAAATATATAACCAGAAGTGAAATTGCTGTATCATATGGTAGTTCTATTTTTAATTTTTTGAGGAACCTCCATACTATTTTCAATAGTGGCTGCACCAATTTACATTCTCAGACACGTATTTGTTTTATATTTGTGTGTGTCATAATTATATCCCTTATGTAATTTACCCTTTAACGAGAAGATCGGACACCATCCTTAGATGGCAGCTTCTAAACTTACTAAAAAGAGTGGAATATTGCAAGACCCTTTTATTCCCCAGTTCACTCAGGTCACTTTCCTTGGTTGAGTAAACTCACTTTGTTTTTTTCTATAGCTTACGATTAATTATTAATTTAAAATCAGCTATATAAAAACATTAAGACGTAGAAGTTCTTAGGCCTAGACACAGGTAGAGTCCTATAAATTACATAACTTGATAAAGTCAAACTCAATATAATGAAGAGATTGGGAGAAATGTTTCCTAAAGCCCCTTTCAAATTTTAGAATGTGTTGGTTTTATGATTTGTACATTAAAAGGTGGAATGGTAGATACAAAACTTTCCCACTTGTCTAGAAGAAAAATATTTTAGTAACATATCCACATTTCAGTGATGTCTGCCTTCTCCACGCCCTGCCAGGTAAGACTGGGTTTCGGAAGATTTTCTTTCTCTTTCCCCATTCCTTTACACAGCTGCTTCCTGCCCCCTCGAGAAGTCACTAACTCCCTTTGTGTTCAGGTTTCTCCATCTGTGAAATGTGAGGCTGAGTGCCCATCCGCCTCCCAGGGGTATTCTGTGTCTGACTGCATTACAGAGCATTCACTATGCTGAGCATTATCTACAAGCTAAGTTCGGCATTTCCTTCCTTTCCTTTCTTGATCATAATTTGATCCTAACTTCCTTGGGAGTCTCTTGTCTTTACAATTTGTCAGTAGTTCTAATCCTGTTTTAACATAATTTAGAGCTATGGTGATGCTAATGATGTCACTGATAATGAGCTGAGGATTGGCAGGGAGCCTTTTAAAAACTGTCCTAATAGTAAAGAAAAGAGTCTAAAAACAAAAACAAAAAACCCACAGCAGTAGCATAAGAAAAAGGACCCATCTAAATAAATAATTTACACAAGACAGAGTTGCCAAGTAAAATACAAAATGCTCAGTTAAATTTGGATTTCGAATAAACAGAGAATAAATTTTTAGTGTAAGTATGGCTCCATGCAAGGGACATGTCCCATGCCCATACTAAAAAATGTTTTGTTTATCTGAATTAAAATTTAACTGGGTGTCTTGTATTTTACATTTGTTAAATCTGGCAACCCTAACAAGACATTGAAAACCAAGCTTTTTGTCCAACAACCTCTGCCTGAGATAAACTGAGGTTCCAGCATGCGGCTGGGCTTTTTTTAGTTCTTCAAATGTTAAACAGAAAAATACTCCAGAGTTGACAAGGGGAAGAGGTTGAAACTTCCCCATAGTTTTAATGTTAAAAAATATGTGAGAAAACAGTAGATACTGCTGCAGTGAACTTTTAAAGTCCATGAACATTTGGTCCTAGAAAAGAAACAGCAATTCCATGAGAAGTTGCAGTTCTCGTAGGTTTAACAGAGACGATGTAAGAATTTTCTGTTGACTGTATTGATAAATAGTTCTGTTGACAGTATTGATAAATAGTAGAATGTAGATATCTTCCTTCAGAAAGTTTTTGACTTTAAAGCAGTGTCAAGGATAACGCCGTACCTTCTGTGGTCACTGTATCGAGGATCCTGTAATAGTCACATAGCAAAAAGCTCCAGTAGGTACAGGCAGAGCGTTGTACACTTGCATGCTGATGCTCCCCACACCACCTCAGAGTACTATCCGTGACATCTGTATTTTCTACAGCAACTGCAGGGTCAAACTACTAGAGGTGTTCAAGTCATTGACCAGAGTGACAATTAGACAATCAGTTTCTTACTAGTTTTGCAAAAACACAAAGGACTTTTATCTACTATTCTTCAGCAAATGAAGTGATCATGGAAAGATGCAAAAAAAAAATCAAGAGATGAGACTAGCTCTGCCATCCAATCCACTACTCAAAGTATGGTCTGCTGTGTAATGCTGGTTTGTGAACTTCTTGTGACTATTCGGTGCTAGAAAAATTACAGAAATTTAGAGTAATTATTTAGAAATCTTTATAATTACCCCACAGAGTAATATTAAGTCTGTTGAATCTAGAAATGAAAAGTCAGGGCTTTCATTTTTGTATGTCTTTTTTGTTATTGCTAGCTTTATTTTTCTAGTAATTTGTTTTTATTGCATGTCACAAAAATATCAGTCATTAAAGGATTATCGTATTGTAAAATATGAAAGGCACACTAATTTTGATGCCCTTTACAACAAATGACTCCCACAATGGATTAAATTATCATAAATTTATCAATTCATACTAAATACTAATTACAAACCAGGCACTTCGCTAGATACTGTGGATAAAATGATAAATAAAACATAGTTCTAGGGATCTTGCCTACATTCCAGGGCAGAATACAGGTAATAAAATCATAACAAAGTAGGTAGAAAAATATAAGATGATACATAGCACACTTTATGGCCTTAAGCTGATTGAGGATTCTGAGAAACATTCCCAGAGTATATTGCACAAGGTAAACTAGTCTGAAAATCAGAGAAGAAATGTGAGCTGAAGATATAAATGTGGAACCATTATTTGGAGGTGTTAATTTAGGGCTTAGGAATAGATGAAATGGTCTAGGTGAAAGATATCACATGAAAAGAGAGGAGAATTTAACTTTACAGGTCTGATTGCTGAAGATGAACCTGCAAAGGAGATGGAAATAGAGAAGCAGAAAGGAGAAGAGGAATTAGGAGAATGTGTAGTATCTGAAGCCAAACAGAGAGGATTTAGAGCAACAAGGAATAATATGGGTTGTTAAATGCTGCCCAGAGGTCAAACAAGAACTAAAATATATGCATTGGATTCACCAACATGAAAGTCATTGTTTAGGGCCAGAATAGATGCTGGGATCTGGTGGTAGAGGTGGAGAGGTGCCTCAGAGCCAAGACGCAGGGGCAAGTAAGGAAACAAATACCGTGATTACATGTAACTCTTTCTAGAAGTTTTGCTGTGGAATGGAGGACAATATAGGATTGTATTTAGAAAGAAATACAGGGTAAAGAAAATTTGATCTTACTTTTAAGACTAGACAACAAATATAAGTGCTGACTGTGGAGATGTTATAGAAAGCAAAATTTCAGAGATAATGAAGACAGCAGGAGTTAATCAATGGAAGTTTCCAAAAAAGGCAGAGGGAGAAAGAATCTCTGCGTTGCACTCACCCTATTTGTAATTACAAATGCCTACCCCTCACCAGATTCTAACCTCCTTGAGGACCAGGACCACCTTTGTGTAGTTTATCACTCTCGACCTAGCACCTGGGCAATGCTGTAATATCAAGATGCTCAGTAAATAATTGAAGAGAACTGGACACCAGCAGAGGGTGTGTATCTTTAGACATCTGAAGGGGCACTTCCTCCTCCTAAATGAGAAGACATAAAAGAGGATTATGAAGAGAGAGGAAAAAATATGGGGAATTTTCCAACCAACGTCTTCAATTTTCTCTGTGAAATGAAAGAGCAAAGACAGAACAGGGAGTCAATATGGTAGGCTTAAAGAGAATGTTAAAGTTTTGACCCTGCTATTGTGAAACAGGATTTACAGAAGAGTAATAGATGGCACTCTGTGATGAAGATACGGTTTCAAGTTGTGTTATATGGAATACACTTCATATATGGAATACACTTCTTGGAGTTAGAATTGTCAAGGAAGTCATAAACGAGAAGAAATTTCTGGTTGACTCTGAAGGTTGTGTATTGGCCGAGAAGAAGGGACAGGGATATGGGATGTGGGACTAGCACGGGAGAAGGCTCAATGATAGAATTTGGCTTTTTGGAACCTATAGGAGGAACACCTAAATTGAGCTGAAGTTCCCCTCAGGTATTGAAATGAAGGAATTGGGAGCAAGGAAAAAGGTTGGTAAAAGGTTCATGAGTATCATTGGCCATTTCATGAAATGCTCATGCTGCCTTCATTAAAATCTCATAACTTTATGCTAAACTCTTTCTGTTTTATATCAATGGCATCATCTTTCTTTCCTCTATTCTGCTGTCTACCACTTTCTCAATAACTGTCTCATTTATTGAGGACTTTGGCTCAGGTATCCTTCTTATTCCAGAGCCTAACTTTGCCCTGGTGACGTCTATGCACATGGAAAGACCTTTGATCTCCTCGCCTCCAGGGACTTTCAACATTTACGTCACTGTCACTTCACTTCCCCAGTCCATGTGAACTGTTACATCTATAGTCTTGCCATCTGAATTTTTAAATTTCAATAGCCCACATTTTTAATGTTTCCTTAATACAAAACAATAAACATAATTGATATCCAAGATAAAACTTGTCCCATATTACACTACATAACAAATTTCATTTGTTCCAATGCTTTCCATATATTCATCAGTTTTTACATATTTGCAGTAATATTGTCAATAGAGGTCTGCAAATTGTATCCTGTTACTTATATTATATTAGAAGATTTAAAAAAATTTTTCTATTTCTTTCTAATATACTTTTTCTATAGGAATTAGTGTGACTAGCTTACTATTCATCTTCCCACATCTTTTATCATGCTTTATATGAACATATTTACAAATGTATAAAGGTTTGGGGGAGTTATTGTTTTTATAAAATTGAGATTATACTAGATATATTTCTCTTCAAATTAACAACACATTATTGACATCTCCCCAGGTCGATAAATATGAATTTAACTCATTCTTTGAAATAGTTACATAATATCCCATAAAGTGGATATATCACAATTGATTCAATATTTGACTACTAAAGTATATCCAAGTTATTGCTTCTTTTTTTTTTTTGATTTGACAAAAAACTACAATAAAAATCCTTAATTATATATATTTTTATATTGGCATTTTTATTTCAATAAGATAGATTCCAGACAGAAAGATTTGTAGGTTAAAATATTTATACATTTTAAATTTTAATAAATATTTTCAAATTACATATTTAAAACATTGTTTTTCACTTTCTGACTGGCAACAAATTAGAACGCCTTTTCTCCTACATCTTTATCAGACAATGGATAGTCTATTTCTTTAAATTTTATGCTTGTCAGGTAGGCAAAATGATATTTGCATCAGCTCCATGTAACACAGTCCAACTAAAAGGAACTTCAGCACTAACGGATTTATTATCTCACACAACATAAGCTTAGAGGAAGTATGGTTCCAGGGTCAATTTAGCAGCTTACAAATGTTGTCAAGGACTGGGGCCATCTTGAGTTAGGCAACGTCTCTCCTCATGGCTTTAGCGTGGCTAGAGCCATTCCAGGGACCTCATGAGTAAAAATGTGCCTTGGAGAAGAGGATCTCTTCTCTCCCATGTGGCTCTGCATGTTAGTCTAGGGAGCTCTAGAGAAGACTTCCCTTCACTTATCATTGGCCAGCGTTGAGTCACATGCCCATACTTAAACTGATATGGGAAATGAGACCACCACGATTGGCTTAGATCATTCTCATAAGTACCATTCGCAGACCATCAGCATTAGCATTACCTAGAAACTTGTTAGAAATGAAAATTCTCAAAGCCTCACCCAAAACCTAGTGAATGAGATATTCCAAGAATAGATCCCAGGAATCCATGTTTTAATAATCCTTCCAGGTGATTCTGATACAACTGAAGTTTGAGAACCAGTGGCTTAGACAATTATGATTTGACCCCTAAAACTGAGGAGAGATTTAAGCTTGCTGATTATCTGAACAATAAGAAAAAACACCTGAGCAAAATCAAGTCGCTGTTAAAGGAGAAAAAAGGACCAGAGAAGAAGTTAGAAGTATATAGAAATTGAGTAAGCCCCATCAACGTCTTCCACAATATCTTATTGCTCCTTATTTTGGGTTTTCCTTCATAATTTCACAACTTCTGTTACGTCCATCTATTTCATTCTTATATTGATGTTCTCTTACTTTATTGGAACTTCAGTTCCCATGATCATTCTTTCTGTTGGTCCCCTACTGATCGATTTCTAACAAAGCTATTTCCATTTTAATCACTTCAGCTACACTCACTAGTACCCTCAATTTTTAACTATCATTTACATACTTTAATCTCACCTCGATCTGACAATTTGCCTTTTCTGCAACTATTGAGAACTGCTGAAGAAAATTGCTCAACTGCAAAAGGTAAGAGATTGTATTACAATTTGTTTCAAATTTATTATCTCAAATGCTGTTTGGAAATCTTCCCACCTTGGCCCTAATTTCCCATTGTATGTACTTCAGTTTCTCACTAATTTCACCTAAATTCCTGTCATACTACTGTTTTCTATCTCTCAGAAAATACTCTTATTTAATATTTCATTGAGAAAACAGACCATATTACATCACCCCACTTTCTTCAAGAAACTCATTTTCCCTGCCTCAGACCCTTCCTTCCTCCATGTAAAATACACATATGTACACATTCATCATGTACCTGCAAACATATCGGCATCCCAGCATATTTTTACTTTGTTCCCTTTTCCTCTGTGGAAAGTGTTTCTCCTTCTGCCTTCCTAGAGCTAATCACTACATTTGCTTTTCTGATTCAACTAATACTGCCTGTGTCTGTTTCCTGTTGCTGCTGTAACAAATTATCACAAACTTAGGACCCTAAAACAACACAAATTTATTCTCTTACATTTTTGGAGGCAAAGGTCCAAGATCACCTTTACTAGGATGAAGTCAAGGTGTTGTCAGGGCTGGTTCCTTCTGGAGGCTCTGAGGGGAGAAGCCATTTTTGTGCCTTTTTTAACTTGTAAAGTCCACCGGTATCTCTTGGTTCATGGCTCTTGCATCATCCAACCTCTTGTTTCCATTATCACACCTACTGTTCACTCTGAACCTCCTGCCTCTGTTTTATAAGGACGCTTTGATTACATTGGGCCAATCCAAAACCGAGGATAATCTCCTCTGTCTCAAGATCCTGAATCACATCTGCAAAGTCCCCTTTTGCTATGTGAAGTGACATGTCCATAAGTTCCAGGAGTTAGAACATGGATATTTTTGTATTATTCTGTCTACCACACTGTCTCTTCTAGAATTTTGCTCCATCTAGTCCCTTTCGTTTTCTACATCTTTAATATTTCCCTTCCTGCTGGATCTATTCTATTAGTCTATGAGCCTGCTGAAATCTCTCCTACCTTAAAAAATATTCTGCATTCCATAGTTTCCTCCTCTTCTGCCTATAGCTCCCATGTGTTTCCTAGTCAAACTCCTTGAAATTGGCAACTATAACTTTGTCTCCACCTTTTCACCTCCAACTCATTCCTCATTCACTGCAGTACAATCTCTCTATCTGCCATTCCATCAAAATAGTTCTTCCTGAGACTGATTACAAACATCTTTATAATTGTTATATTAAAGTGACTTTTTTTTGTTTTTCAGTTTTGATCTTATATGACTTGTGTGCAGCATTGGACATTATCAAGTTCATTCCTGCCATTTTTTCCCACTTTAGTGTCAGCAGCTGCACTCTCTTGATTGTTTCTCTCCTATAATCACATCCTTAATCTGCACTGTGGATGCCTCCTTCTTAACACTCTGCTCAGAAACTGATGTCCTTGGGTACTTTCATGGACCCTCTTTCCTTTTTACTATGATGATCTAGTTACATCATCTTATTCACTCCCTAAAGAGATGATCTCCAAATCTTTATCTGTCTACTAGGAACCTACCTGTGTGGCCTAAAGACATCTTAAACCCAGTGTGTCCAAAACCAAATACCAAACCTGCGTTTCTTCTCCCTTTAGTTCCTGGTGCAGTTATTGGTATCTGGGGAAATAGAAACAAGTACCACATAGTCCCTACCTTCAAACACGGAGCTCTCATCTACCTCAGAAATATCTTTTCCATCTCCAACCTTTCTCTCCATCATTATTCCCTTGTTTGTCTTCATTGCTTATCTAGAACAGCTTTCTCCAGCTGTCCTAAGCCTGAGGCTCTCTCTCAATTCTTTTCTTGCACTTGTTACAATAAACCTTATTTTATTTTTAAAATCTGTTTCCCCAGCTAGACTATAAGTTCTTTGAGATGAAAGATCCAGTTTTGTTCACCTTTCCTGTACTCAACACAAGGCATAGCAAATAATAGTTGCTCAATTAATTTTTTTAAATGAACATCTCTTTAGCCCATAAAAAACGAAGTGACATTGACTATCCAAACTCCTGTTAAATATTTGAGACAGCTATGAGCCATCCTTTTTGCTGGGAAAACAGAAGTTCTAAGAAAAGGAGCATAGCAGTCACTTGCAATTGTACGTTCTTTTTCCTTCCAAAGCTCTTTTGTATATAAAATATTTTTGTAAACAGTAAAAAACAATCTCTATGTAAATGACTATCATTATTATGTTATCCTTGAGATGTAGCTGCAGAATAATTTGTGTTTTAAGTTTCTCCATTTTACAAATGCAGACACTGAGAGATACGGGGCAGTAGTGAATGACCTAGGGCCTACCAGCCACTCAAGACCAGGGATTAGTTGTTCAGATGCAAGCAAGCATTGTGACAACTTAGTGATTTTTGGTTTTGAATTGCCAATGGTTTTCCCTAGGTTCCCTACCAATGTCCAGAAGAGCACAAGAGGAGGAATCAAATGACTTGGAGTTGAAGCTTGACTGCACTTCTGACTGGCTTTGGGTTAACATCAAGTCCCAGAGTCACACTTGTTATGTCAAGTGAAACAATACTTGCCTTAATTCTACAGTCTTTGAGAACTCTGTGTGTGGGATGATTTCTATTTTCTCCTCAGGCCCTTGTAGATCACTTGTGACAACCATTGTGTCTTCTCCTGTCTTTGTAACACTAAATTGGAATGACTAATTTAGTGCAAGACACTGTATGAGTGTTAAATGCATGGTAAATTAATTATATATTAATTATATATAATAATATTATTATTATATAATATATAATTAATTATATATACACATATATATGTGTGTATATATGTATATATGTATATACATAATAAATTAGGCTACAATAAAATTTTAAAAATGAAAGAGTGTTTAAAAGTAGAATAAAAATACACCAAAGGGACAAATGATTCCTTTATTCTAAGTCTCTTAATAGAAAAAGAACCCAGTGTTTTGGTAGCTTCATTCTTTTTTTTTTTTTTTTAATCACTTTAAACATAATATAAATATGAATATCTAAATGCCTGGCTAAAGAAGGCTATTACAACTGACTCAATTGTATTTGTACCCCTAAAAACAAATCTTTTGGTTTTCAGTTATATAAATCCAGGATCACTAGTCCTTTCCTAAATCAAGATCTGTACCTCAGATTGCTGACATTTGAGTGGTAGCTGGAAACAATTCTGAATTTCATTTCATTTCATATTATAATGCTTAATTATGGCTTAATAAATTAACAATATGAAATTAATGCTTTCTTGAAGATTTGAAAAATCCCAGATACCACAGTCTTTAAGAAAAATCCTTTTAACCTGTGCTTCATTTCTCATCCAGTCAGTGATATTGAAAGTCCAGACCTAATTCAGAATCTTTTCTCCACAGTTACCCAAAGAGGAAACTGCATTGCGGGTAAGTTTTTAAGCCAAATGCTTCTGAGAATATTTGAATAAAAAGCCAAGGAACTTTTTCCAAAAGGTCGTTACACATCCTTCTCTCCTGTTTACCAACGTGCTCACACAAAGCCCAGTGAGTTTCCCAAACTGAAAGACCAGCCACAACTTCTCTGTGTGGCCAGGAGTCCCACTGCCTTGTCACACCATCAAACTCAAAGGCATGTCCTGAGGCAACGCCTGCGTCCTTTCAGGCTGAAAGCTTTATTTGTCTTTGGTTCCCCTGAGACCCCAGAGACAAGAGCTGCTTTGACTACCGCCCACTCTCCTAGGGGGTCACCTGTTGCTTCCCCCAGGTCAAGGGAGGTCAACTTCTCAACAGGATTTTTATTTTTTTAAAGAGGCAGGCACGGGTCTGTCCATAAAAGGATCTCTTTGAGGTTAGTGGGGGGGAGAAAAAAAAAAGTCCAGCGTTTTGTGTTCGCAGTTAGACCCTCTGGAATGAGACTGCCTGAGAATAGGCTTATGAGCAGTTCTTACTGGAGGACAGCCAGCAGAGGCAAGCCCAGACAATTTTCACAGGACCTCTCGCTGCCACTGCTCACCCAGAGACAGCCTAACTTGGAGTCAGGGCGGCCACCTCCTGGCCCCACACTCCCACGCCCACCCCAGGCATCTGCGGAGCAGCACAGGGCTTTACGGGAGCAGCTGCCTCCGACAGGATCAAGTAATTTTGGGTCAAGGACAGGAAATCTGATTTACACAGAAAAGCAAGATGAAAAACTGACATTTGCTAATGACCACATAGAAGTTTTACTCTTCTTTGCTCTTTACTTGTTCTGAAATGTCAAGAAACTCCCGCCCCCACTCCCAACTCTCTTTCCCACACCGATTAACTCTGTATACCTGCTGACCAAGAATTCAGTCTCATTTTGATACAAGTAGCAGGCCTGTGCGCAGTTCCGGGGACCGTTACTTCTTTCCCTTTGCCCCTTGTCTTTCCTCTAGAGACCTCAGGCACGTTCAAGTGAACAGCCCAGTGTGCTGTGCTTGCACAGCGTGGGAAACCAGGGGCAAGGGGTGGCCGTGGGCAGCCCTCAGACGACTGTGGGAAGGAGCTGCCTCGGTTGCTGCAGGCTCATTCCTAGGGAAAAGAAAAGAGAAGCCGCCCATTCTCTGGCTCCCCGCCCCGCCCCGCCCCTCAAGACTGAAAGGGCCTCCCCACACAGAGACCTGCCTTACAAGTCACTTGAACCTGACTGCTTTCCCTCTCCTCTCCTGCCTCCCCCTCCACTATGACAACTGTGTCTTTTAAAAAATAGACTGAGAGAATCTGAGAGTTTGAAAACAAACAAAAACCAAAAGAGAGAAAATATGACATCAGAAAAAGCTTCAAGCGAAACTCTCCTGTCTTGTTCCCAAACAGCTAAACTTTCCCTCCCTTCCCGACGTTATCTGAAATCAAAGTTTTCTTTGTTGCACTGTCTGAAATTTGTCCAGTTTGTACCTTCGTTTAAAAACAAAAACATATATGTATATATATGTGAATACTTCTAGAAAACCTGAATGTGCC
>NW_011888824.1:5528916-5533389 GCF_000151845.1 Pteropus vampyrus | reverse complement strand
TGAAAGGGCCTCCCCACACAGAGACCTGCCTTACAAGTCACTTGAACCTGACTGCTTTCCCTCTCCTCTCCTGCCTCCCCCTCCACTATGACAACTGTGTCTTTTAAAAAATAGACTGAGAGAATCTGAGAGTTTGAAAACAAACAAAAACCAAAAGAGAGAAAATATGACATCAGAAAAAGCTTCAAGCGAAACTCTCCTGTCTTGTTCCCAAACAGCTAAACTTTCCCTCCCTTCCCGACGTTATCTGAAATCAAAGTTTTCTTTGTTGCACTGTCTGAAATTTGTCCAGTTTGTACCTTCGTTTAAAAACAAAAACATATATGTATATATATGTGAATACTTCTAGAAAACCTGAATGTGCCCCAGGATTTCGTGTCCCAATCTCCGAGCATATGCTGTTTCTATCTCCCCAAGATAGCGACATTGCTATCTTGTTTTTCTCTGGACTCAGTTCAGATATTTCTTGTGAAGCCCTGTGAAGCCTTCTAGATGCTCACCGATATTCCCTCCTCTCTCTGTATACTCTGTGGGTACAATTACTACCTAATTTTAATTTTAAGTTCTTTAGCCGCCACCAGTGAAGCATGGATTTTAAGGCTCTTCTCCAGGCACTGCAACTTGGAAACTTGACCAATGTGCTTAACCTAATGTGTGCCCCATGGGCCAGGCCAGGTATTTGTGGGATGGCTGAGAGACACTGAACCTAACGATTCCGTGGGCTGGAGCTCACAACCTTGTCTCCATTCCAGCAGTACTATAACAAGCCCCCTAGTTGCCCAGTCTCAGCTCTAAACTCCCAAGAGGCAGCACGATCAAAGGCAAATTGACTCACTTTCACAGAAAGTGTATTTGGGACCATGACTTCTAGAGACAAATCTACATAAGACCATCCAAGAGGAAAACAAAAGAACTCCAGCATTATCCACTGACAGAGCCTTTCGTGGCACTGTCTTTATTAGATTTGGTGTGTGTTCTTTTGGAATCTGCACATGTTCTTATTGTTGTTTGTTTAAGCCTGAAGCGGTCTCCTCTCTCAGCTCACTCGCTCCTCAGAGGCTGATGGATGCCAGTTACTGTTTAGTTGCTGGTAGGATGCTATTTGAGTGAACCACATCTGAGAACGCTGGTGCTGGTAAAGCATCTTTTTAGTTAAATAATGCAAGACAGCACTTTGGGGAGGTAGAAGGCATGCAGTGGTAGTTCAGAAGGAAGACAAAGAGGAAACAGACCACTGACTCTGGTGGGAATCAGGGTGGTATGTGGTGTCCCTCACATAGAGACAAAGATCCCGGCAAATTACCACAATGCCAAACAGAATGGGCTGTAACAGACATAATGGAACTGCATGTCTCCTTTGCCCAACAATTAAAAGAAAAATCACAGTGTATGCTTTTGTTGTTTTCAGCCAAGAGAATTAAAAGACACATTTAGTTTCCTTTAATATGCATTTCAAAAATTCTTCAGGTGAAGAGATGGAGGATGCATATTTCCATAGGGCTGCAGCCCTATGCAGTTGTTGAGATATTTCCTTTCTGAACTTAATTAGTTCCATTGCGCTGGTTAATTCTTCCAATTCCTGACAGCCCACCTGAAAGTCTCCAAGTTGCTCTTTCATCTCTTCCTCCTTTTAATTCCTGCTTCTTCTCACAAGCCTCTCTCTAGCACAAGGGGTCTTCATGCAGCCCGTTGGAGCTCGCCAGCTCTGCTTCTGGGTGGTTACTATAGGAATGGATTACGATCTTCTTTCTTTGCTGATTCATTTGGTCATACATAGTTGCTTGATGCCACCAAAGAAAGTGAGCACTTTATGTGCATGGTTGCGTGCAAATTCTCTTATCAGTTGCTTGTTGCCGTTTTAATGGAGAAATAGGAAAGGAAGGGTAAGGAACACCTGGACTATTTTGTGCTGCAAAGCTATTTTACGAAGAGATATTGCAGATGCCAAGGACCTTTTAGGCTACTGAATAAATTATAAGACTCTCCTGAACTTATTTTAAGCCCTAGCTCCCTCTTCTTCTCCCTGAGATACCTCAGTTCTGAACTTGATATCAGGCTGAAAAGTGATCAGGAAGCTACAAAGATTACTTAGACAAAACATACGAGGTGCTTTGGCTCTGCTACAGGAAACAATGTTCTTTCAAACTTACAAATAAAAAGCTTGGGAAAACTTTTTGTGACTTTAAGATGTTAATGTCATAATAATAAGATGTAGTTAATAATAATGAAGGTACACTACAAGGCATTGTACTGTAGGAGAATAGGAGTTTGGAAGTTTATGAAACTGGGCTGTAAGGGTGAAATCACCAATGCTTGAGGTAACTGTAGGTAGCTTGAGAAGAAGGTGGAATTTGAGCTATGCCTTGAAAGACAGGTTAGATTTTATAACTCTATTATTATTTCAACTTAAACTTGAATTAAATAAAATAATTTGTTCGTTCTGCTCTTCCTTCTGCTTCGGTCATGGAGTAGTTTTCAGCTCATCACTGCCCTTTACTAAATCTTTGGCCAAAACATTTAAAAAGACTTGTGAATTCATGTCCTCTTCTGTACCTTTAACTACCATATTAATTCAAGGCCTGGTTAACACTTTCCTGGAGCACATTTGCAAATAGAATGCTGCCTGCTCCTCTTCAGTGCTTCTCACTGCGAAGGCAGGATGACATGGACCGGGGCCCGCTTTCTTACTCACTGCTGGGTTCCAATAAACATGAAGTTCATGTTATGTGTCAGGCATGTAGGTTATGAGAATATACTAAGACCTGTCACATCATCTTTACCTGGATAAGTGATGAAAATAATAAGAGCAGACTGGGTTGTTGACCTTTAAGTTAGAATTTGGGGCCTCAGAAGTATGCAGAGCAGAAAAAAACACAGCTTACATTTTCATACAATTGTATTATTGTTGTGAGCCAAAGATAGATACATGAAGAAACAATGGAGTAAGGACTATAGAAGCTGAATGAGCAACACATTATAACTGGAATAGTTGTTCTGAAGAGAGACGTGCCACTCACAACTCAGTCCATTTCCAGAAATTTGTATTTGAGCAAGACTTTGCACATGATCAGGATTTAAACAGATGGAAAGACGTATAAAAGGTATTTCAAAGAAAAGAGTAACATATTTATTCCAGCGTTCCTCAAAATGATGTTATTAATTATGGTATTTAAAAAGAGGTAGAAGAAGTTCAGGTGTTCAAAGGATTAAACTCAAAAAATGAACCAATATCTTTCCCACAAGACCTCTCAGAAATACTAAATACTAATGTGTCCTGCGAAGGAAAAGTATTGTATGAATGCTTTTGGAAACTAGTGGTAAACAAAATGCTCTGTTTCATATAGCTAGAAAGATAGATAGATGATAGATAGATAGATAGATAGATAGATAGATAGATAGATAGATAGATAGATAGAAGTAGATATATAGAGAGAAATATATAGATCTATAGTAATATCACATGTAACAAAAGTCCAGAGGGAGATCAGGCTTCAGGGCTGGTTGATTCAATGACTCAATAATACCATGTAAGACCCAGGTTCCTTCAGTATCCCCATTCTGGTATCCACAGCACTGAGGCCAACTTTTCTTGAGATCGTGAATTGGCCACCAGCAGTGACTGAAGCCAATACTACCCTCTTCACACTCAACAAGACAGAGAAACTTGGTTCTTTTTCTCAGAAGTTTCAAGTATGTCTCACCTTGTGCCTCACTGGTCCAAGCTGGCTTGTCCTCAAATAAATTCCCGGGAAAAGGGATAGGTAACTAGAATTGAATAGACAATGTGCACTACTTACATGTTAGAAAATAAGGACCTTCATTCATTCAATCTTTTATCTCTCCTTCCAAAATATATTTAGTGAGCACCAAATATGATTCCAGGTTACCAGTCCCTTCTCTTAGAAAGCTCACCAACTGGTGAGAGAGGAAGATAATGCTGCATTGTAATGAGTGTGCAGAGGGCATTGTGAGGTCTACGTGAGGGGACCCAATGAGGACTTCATAGGATGGACACCTAGCTCTCCTTGGAAGAGGGGAAAATGGGACAGTCTTCCAAGTAGCGGGTCTTTGGGCAGTAATTAGTTCAAGAGGGTAAAGCCCTCATGAAAAGATTAGTCCGTTTCTGAGAAGAGACACGAGAGAGTTTGTTCTTTCTCTCTCTCTGCTCTCTGCCATGTGAGGACACAGCAAGAAGATGACTATCTGCAAACCAATAATAGGACTTTCAAAGAACTCGACCCTGCTGGCACCCTGATCTTGGACTTTTCCAGCCTTCAGATTGTGTGAAATAAATTTCTATTGTTTAACTGCCCAGCCTATGGTATCTTGTTATAGCAGCTCAAATTAAGATTGTAGCTGAATCAGGATTTGGACCCAGGAAAGGCTAGCTCTAAAACACACTCTGAGCTGTTTATGGCTTAAGCGATCTGTACCAGGGATACAGGCTCTGACCTGCAAAGTATGGGTACAGTA
>NW_011888824.1:5489288-5528061 GCF_000151845.1 Pteropus vampyrus | reverse complement strand
GTAATGAGTGTGCAGAGGGCATTGTGAGGTCTACGTGAGGGGACCCAATGAGGACTTCATAGGATGGACACCTAGCTCTCCTTGGAAGAGGGGAAAATGGGACAGTCTTCCAAGTAGGGGGTCTTTGGGCAGTAATTAGTTCAAGAGGGTAAAGCCCTCATGAAAAGATTAGTCCGTTTCTGAGAAGAGACATGAGAGAGTTTGTTCTTTCTCTCTCTCTGCTCTCTGCCATGTGAGGACACAGCAAGAAGATGACTATCTGCAAACCAATAATAGGACTTTCAAAGAACTCGACCCTGCTGGCACCCTGATCTTGGACTTTTCCAGCCTTCAGATTGTGTGAAATAAATTTCTATTGTTTAACTGCCCAGCCTATGGTATCTTGTTATAGCAGCTCAAATTAAGATTGTAGCTGAATCAGGATTTGGACCCAGGAAAGGCTAGCTCTAAAACACACTCTGAGCTGTTTATGGCTTAAGCGATCTGTACCCGGGATACAGGCTCTGACCTGCAAAGTATGGGTACAGTAGTGAACATTGGGATGGTAAAAATTTGGTAGTGAATATGGAAAGTAGAATCACTACATAATCCTGGGGAGCCTAGAACTTTCAATTACTTTCTAATGAGAATTTTCAGTTCACACAAATGATGCTTCAAGGCTTGGGTCCCTCCTCGTATGTCTCAGAAACTGTGATAGTTTCCTAAAGATGTAGGGGGCTGAACCAGAGTTTTAGAAGCCTCACCATGATTGGTGTTCCTGGAGAATGGAGGCTGGACTGAATCCTGTGACTTCTGGGCCTCTAAGAGGAATCTGTGAAACAATTAGAACAGGGAGAGATAAGGCATGAGGGAACTGGCATTACAGGAGAGGATCTGTGCTGATAGAAATCAAGGATCCAAGTAAAAGTTTAGAGGTCAATAGGAGTTCTAGAAAACCCAAATTCAAATTCCCTATGAATGTGGTACTAGATGAGTTTAGCATTTGTGTAGCTATTTTGTGTTGAGGGGGTATGATGGTGGGAAAGACCAGGGCCAGAGAGAAGCAAGGGAAGGGAACAAAATGAAGATGGTGGACATCCTAGGGAGGAGCCTGCAGAACATGTGTGGAGGACCCAGGAAAACCCCAAGGACTCTGAGGGTCTTCAGTTCTTGAAATACTTGCTAGTCTGTGCTTAGTGCTCGTGAAAATGATGGTCAGTTAGACCTTGCTCGGTTACCCTACTTTTAATTCCCGATAAAGAATTTCTCTTTCAACAGTTGTGGTCTCTGTCTACCTTTTTTTTAAGTTACAGGAGAATCTTGCATGAGCCCTTTTGGGTACAAAAACCATAGAACACTTACCTTTTACTTGTTTGGATTTTAGGTATTATCCTTTTGTGGAATCTCCTTGGTGACCACTCCAGAATAGATATCATTTTAGCTTCATTTTCACTTCTTCTGGAATTATTTTTCACTCTCCTTGATTCAATATTAATTTCAATGTACAAGATGTGTAGTATCATCCAGTTAAAAGAATATTACCGAAAAATAATGGTATTTATTAATAACACAAAATGAATGTTATGTGCTAAATCAGAATTTAAGTAATAAAAGAAAAGAAAATACCTTTAAAAATCTATTTACAAACTCCCATCTCCAAATTCATGGGACCAGACTGTGGAAATTCAGCACATCAGCAGTCCTAAGATCAAATAAAATATGGCTGAGAGTTTGAAAAATTAAACATCTGAAATGAAAATGTTTCCTTTTTCTTTTTTGAGAATATGCTTTGTTTAATTCATTCAAATGGTACAAGGAATTCCTATACTCAACCACCACAAGGCTCCTAATTTCTTAAAGATGTTTCCTCTTATGATGGGGAATCATCAGATCCAAGAAAGTCAAAGTTAACCTAGGGTCTATTATAAAAATAAGAATTGCCCAATGGCCTCCCCACTTCCTCTCCTTTTGGTTTCTTTATGAATGAATTCTTTGGGGAGGAACATTGTAATGATGCTCTCAGATCTCTTGATAATATAGAACCAAACCACAGAATTAAAGTGTTCTCCAGTTCATAATCCTCCTCCTCTTGGTATCTTAAAACTTTAGATCAAACCAGTGGATCTTTAGCATTTAATAAAGGATGAAAGAGTCTTAACAGTTTGCAATTTACTTTCAGAATTTAATTTTTACAAAAGATCTTTATTTAAAAACTGCGGCAAAAGTTAGTCACTTTCAATTAAGGAAAAAAGTAGATTTAACACAATTTTGCACACATGCAGTATTTTGGGCAGCTCAGTTGTCCAAATACCATGTAAATCCATGCAGCTGAAAATGAAACATTTCTGGGACACTCAGTGGTAAAGTCAAGGTTATCATTATCACAGACATAATTTCTTAAGAGAAATATCTGTGGACATAAAATGAATTTCATAACATTCCTCACACGTCCCCTTCCCCCCCCCACACACCCCAAGTCAACTTCTAGCAGTCTTACAAGTGATGTTAGTAACCCTGTATCAATAGCAAGGAACTCGAAGTTGTGAATAATGATAGTAAGTGTTTTGCTCAACCATGTATTCAATAACTTGAAAACAGGTGTTTAAACAAAGTGATTAAATCATATAACTAATGTATAATCTAGATGGTTCTTGTATAATCACTGAATGGTTCAATTCCTATTGGTTCAATTATATTGATTGTCTAAGAATATTAGATAAAATTATTCTGTTTTATGCTTCATGTAAAAAATAGGACAACAGAAGAGGATATAATACATTCACATCATCAGGAATATACATCAATAGAGCAAACTTCCATTTGTTGATTTTTCTGTGCAACAGGAAGCTTCAGGTTGTAAGAACTGACTCTTGCTAAATATCATTTGCTTTAGTTTCTTGCAAAAGTTCTTTAATGTTGATGTAGAATTATGCCCATTGTTTCTGGAACTACAGTAAGTTGATATTTGGGAGACATATTTAACAACTATGACTATCCCATTTTTTTCATGATCATGGTGATTTCCCCTTCTTCAACACTCTTACTCTCCTCGCATTACATTTCCATGAGATAAGCACCTCCGTATTTGACAGTATATTCTCCCCGAGCACGCTGGTAATTGAGATCCACAAAAGATGTTATGAAAGAATTAAATTTTTTAAAAGAAGCTAAAATTCAGTTCCACTAAGTTATTAAGAACACACTATGTGCCCAGTACTAATAAAGATGCTGAAGAAACAAGAATGGATAAGACCGAGCTCCCCATCCTTACGTAGTTCACCAAGTGAAAGTGCAGATTCTTGTACACGGGGGTGAGAAACACTAAAATAGTTATATGGTCCCAGTTTTAGGAGAAGACAATGGGAAGTACTATTTATTCCATCTGGCAAGGGCAGTAAAAGTATTTGGATACACAAATGAAGAGACATCTCCTAGCATGTCAAAATTGAAAGGAAGGTCATCTAGTCCAGGGGTTCTCGTGAACTAAATCTTGTAGAACCAACAAGCTTTTTTTTTTTTTTTTTTAAAAAGCAAGGGACATATATCAGTTGTCTGTTCTTATTTTTGCCAAGCGGGGACACTAAGACAAATAATTAGGCAATTGGCTAGGATCTATTGTTACCATCTGGTTTCTTTATTTATCACTACATAACAAACTACACCAAGACTTAATGTCTTAACAACAGCAATTTATTGTTTCTCACAAGTTTTTAGGTTGGGTAAGAATAGGTGTTTCACATGGTGTCAGCTAGGATGGTTGAAGAATCGATAGGATTTTCACTCACATGTCAGCTTGGCAATTAGCTGGGCCTGTTGACCAGGATCATTGTTTCTCTTCCACGTGGACCTTTCCACATGACTACTTGGGTTTCCTCACCAGATGGTAGCTGGCTTCCAAAAGGAAACATGCTATGAAATGAGAGTGGAAACTGTAGATTTCTTAAATCCCAGCCCTAAAAGTTAAACAGTATCACTTTGGCTTTGTTCTGTTACTGAATACAGGTCACAGGTCATCCCAGATTCAAGGAGAGGGAAAACAGATTCTCCCTGTTGATGGTCACACAGTCACACTGCAAAGGGTCATGTGGGATGGGTAATATTGTTGTGGCTATGTTTGGAAACACTACCAACCTTCTTTTAAAAGAAAATCAGGACATTTTAATAATGTTATATTTAGAAGGACTTAATCTCAGACTAAAAGATGATCATTTAAATTGAATAAATCTAACAACGAAAAACACTATATTGTTTATAATTTTCTCTATTCACTAAATAGTAGAGATAGCTTTATCAAGGACCAGCACTGGTTCAAAGAGCAGACAAGGTTTAGAGACCAATTATTTAAGCCAGCAGCTTTCACATCTACTTAATGACTCACAAGAAATACATCTTAAGAACCCAGTGAGCACATACAAACACACAGAACATATCAAAAGTTTCACAAATATTGTACTTCAAATAATTCTCTTCTACTTTTTCTACTTCACTTAAAAAATAATGTTGTTACTATCCCACTAAACTAATTTTACAATCTAATAATTGAGAAATACCCATGGTTTGGGGGGAAAAACAAATTCTAAACCATTTCCTCTATATTCTCTCTACTGAACACCTTAAAATGATGATTGGACCATCTACCAAAATAATCTTTATTAGCTTACACAGTTCATTTTGTTAGAAAGTCATCTTTTTAATTTGGGTGAAACTTGCTTCCTTATGGCTTTAACACATTCATCCTTGAGCCCAAGTTTAATCCTTCTTCCACCTGAGAGATCTGCCAGCTTTCCCTGCTCCTTCATCTAATCTTCAGAGAACAGCATCCTAATTCCCGTAGGGAAGTGGATAAGAGAGCAAGTCTTCAGATCAACCTGCTTGGATATAAATCTTGGCTCCACCTTTTATTAGTTGTGTGTTTTCGTGTAAGGTACTCAATTTTTCAGAGCCTTGGTCTCCTCGTGTGTAAACTAAAGGATTATAATGCCTACATAAGTGACTAGGAAGGTTAAATGAGAGGATGTAAGTAAAGTGCTTAATATGATAATTGGCATGTATTAAGTATTCAACAATTATTAGATATTATTTTTATATATATCACCCTTTAGTCTGTCTATATTGCTTTTAAAATGTGACACTTAGAATACTATTTACTGTGCATTTACATTGTATGTTATTTTTGTATATGCGAAATTTCTAATGCTACATAGCATTTAATGCTTCCAGTATAAACTGTTAAGTGCAGTACGGAAAGAGATTATCCCATTCCTGGATAAGCATGCTATGGTTCTCTTAGAGCAGATTAATGTGACATATCTTTTATGGTAGCCATTTTTTTGTTTTTGCTCAAATTGAACAAACTGGCATCTAAAATCTCTTGTTTTTCACATATATTTCTGCTAAGCCAAGTCTCCATCCTCCTGTATTTGAGCATTTGTTTTTGGAGACCCTATTCATTTTTATCTTGTTAGGTTCAGACTGCCCCTAAAATCTGTTAAATGATGTTATATTCTAATCCTGCTATCCAGTGAATTATAAAACTTTTTATCTTCTGTCATCTGTAGAAATTATGAGGCTATCTTCAGTATCTCCATCTAAGACATAGATTAATATGTTAGGAAGAAGAGGATACAGCCAGACCCCTGACAATATGGCATCTATCCAGCAAGACAGCAAATGACCAGTCAATATTCTTCACATCCATTATTTTGACCAGTTGCTGCCATCTAAATGGCCTGCTGACCAAACCACATATCTCTTTTTCTCACATTATATAGGCTGTAATGAAGGGCCTTGTTATGTGGAATTTTTAGAGCTCAGGTATACTACATCTTCCACATTTCCCTGAAATAACAGTCTGGTAATAACTCCATCAAGAAAAGCAATAGGAACATCTATGGTGTAGTTACAAGATATGATTCTGTCATTACCTGGCTTAAAACTTTGGATAAAGTCCAATCCAGTGCCATGGTTCAGTGACTGTTCATTGATCTCATACCATGTATCTAAAGGCCAACTTGACACCTCCACTTTTGAGTTTAGTAGGCATCTCAATATTTATCTCTGTATTAGGTCAATTCTAGCTCTATAGTCATTAGGTTAATTCTGGGAGGAGGCTGAAGAGGAATAAGGAGAAGAGAAGAGGAAGAAGACACCCCAAACATTAGCAGCTTAATACAATAGAATTTTATGGCTGGTTCATGTAACTGTTTAATGCATGTGTTTCTGGGCTGTTGAGGAAGCTTTTTCCAGGTGGTGATTCAGGAAACCAAGATCATTACTGCTCATGGCTCTCCATTCTCTGGGCCGTCAATATGCTCTGTATCCAGCTGAGGAAATGAAAAGAGAATATGAAGAAGGCACATCTATTTTTTAAAAACCACAGCCAATGGGAGATACACATCATTTCTACTAACATTGTATTGGGGGGACTGGCCACACAGCTATACCGAGGCACAAAGGGGATTGTGAAAGATGGGCTCTGGTGGGCAGCTGCTTCCTGATACAACTCTGCTAGATGGAAGGAGTAGCCAGTGAGTTTTCCCTGTTACAATGTTAAATAGACTTTAATTGTGTCCCTCAAACCTGCTCTGTCTCTATTGTTTCCCTTCTTAGTACACAGTACCTCCGTTTGACCCATTTGCTCTGGCAAAACTCCTTGGAAACACCTTTGACTCCATTCTCTCTCTGTCACCAAATCCTCCTGACCATGCCATAAAAATATATCCACTAAACATCTTTCGCTCTCTCCATGTTAAACTCCTACTCTGAGCCTCTACTATTTCAACAATTTATCATATTTGCCTCCCAACAGACCTTTCTGCACACAGCAACCATGGAGACTTTTAAAGTAAAAGCTAGATTATGTTATTGCCCCATACCCTTAATGGCTTCCCTTCTCACTCAGAATACAGGCCCCACATGACCCCCTTACCTGTCTGTGACCCCATGACTTCATCCTCTACACTCTCCCCCACGCTTCCCTGCCTTCATGCAGTTCCTGACACTACAAGCCTGCTGCCACTTTAGAATTCTGCCTCAGCTTTTCCCTCCTCCTGGAATCTAGCGGCTCACTCTCTGGCTTCCTTCAGTCTCTGTTCAAATGGCACCTTATCACAGAGGCCTTCCCTAACCACCCCAAATAGCACCACTTGCCATTTCTTATGCCCATGTTCTAACTTATTAATTTATCTTTCTCCTTTAAATAGACTTAAATTTTTAGAGCAATTTTAAGTTCATAGCAAAATTGAGAAAATGCAGAGAGTTCTCAGGTATCCACTGCTCCTATATAGACACAGCTTCTCCACTATGAACATCTGACTCCACAGTAGTAATTTTCTAATGAGTGAACTTGCATTGACACATCATTATCACCCAAAGTCCATAGCTTAAGTAAGTATTCACTCTCAGTGTACATTCTATAGATTTTAACAAAAGTATATAGTGTATATAGTGTTATATATAGATACAATATATACAAATGTTATAATGTATACAATAAATGTATATAATGAAAATGTATCCACCATTATATGTATAATGTATCATACAGAGTAGTTTCACTGCCCTAAAAACTCTCCATACTTCACCTGCTCATTTCAACCCCAACCCCCATCACTGGCAATCATTAACGTTTTTTACTGTCTGTATAGTTTTGCCTCTTCCAGAATGTCATATGCTGGAATATACAGCATAGATAGCCTTTCAAACTGACTTCTTTCACTTAGTAATATGCATTTAAGTTTCCTTTATGTCTTTTAGTGGCTTCATTTTAACAGGAAGGTTTAGATTTGGGCATTTCTAACAATAAAGAATGCTAAATGTCAGAGTGCTTTGCCAAAGAGAAGTAGGATATTTGCTACTCTGCCTTTTTGAGGAGGGCTAATTGGCAGAGATGGATTCCTTTATTAATCCTTTTACTGCAAGTCATTTTTCAGTTCTGCATTTCCAGGACGGGGGGAGGGGCCCAGATGCCATTCTGGTGCCTGAGTTCTTCATGTGGTTTGTCTCAAGAAAACTGAAAAACAAGCTCTTTATCCCCAGCGTTTACAGGAATCTCAAATGGGTTACATAAAAGGAGAGATTTATTTACATGCAGCAACACAGGAATAGAAATGGCAGTCCTATTTGCTGACAGGAAAAGTTTGCCTAATGTCACTTATTACAAACAAAATGCCTTTTGTAAACTCCCCAACACACTTATTAAATATATATCTCCATGTTTTGAGAAAGCCTGGGAAGTGGTTTGGTAATTACAGCTCAAAGTTAACAAAATTTACCCCCACTTATTCGGTTCCAGTTTCCAGATTCCCACTGCTTCCCTCGGACCCCTATGGACCATCCTGACCACATCTTTGCCTTCTTGATACTTATCTTTCAAACCTAGCAATTATCAGCCAAATCTTCACTACCACCATGGTGATCAGAACCTCCTGACCTTAAAGACTTGCCAGGACTCAGCATTAAACAGCCTCTGGTTCTTCTTACCGTGCTGCTGACAGCTATGTCCCCCACATTAAGATTGTGCAAACCACATTCCAAAGAATGCTCTCTCTCAAGCTCTATGTGGCGTATTCATAATTTATTTAATGAATCCTGTCCTCCATATTTCCTTTGTCTTTTTTTCTTTATCCTATATCAAACTCATAAATTTTTATGCACTCTGCCCCTCCAAAGCACCTTTCTCTCTGCACTCTTTCTAAGCACTCTTTTTACTGTTTCAGTAATCAGATTTAAGATGCCATTCTCTCCCTTTCTGGTGCTGTTTCTCAATTCCAAGTGTTACTTCTGCCCTGATTTTACTGTGAGGCATTTGATGTAGTAAAGGGCATCGGCCTTGGTGGCAGCTGTGAAACTTGAGGTAAGTTCTGCCTTTTTTGAGCTTTGCTGTTCTCATCTGCATAATGACAATAATAATAGTACCTACTTCGAGGTCATTGGAGGATTTGATAAGTTAATATATATAAAGTGCTTAGAACAATATCAAGCATATAGTAAAACCATAGAGATGCTAGTTAGATGTCATTATTATCATAACCATGTACTCCCTAGGAGCAATGTGACTTAGTAGCTATGAAAGCTCGCTCTGAGCCAGACTTCCTGGATCTGAATTCCAGTATCATCAACTCTTTGCTGTGTGTCATTGGACCTTTTCATCTTTTCCGGAGCCTCTGTTTTCCTCCTCTGGAAATATAAGTACTAATGGTACCTTTCTCAGAGGGTATTTGTGAACATTCTGTTTCTCAGAATCCTCAATCGACTGAAGGAAAAATAAAGTTTTCTGACAAACGAAAACGGAATTTGGTACCAGCATACCCATACCTGCACCAAAAATATAATAATGAGAATTCTTCAGGTAGAAAGTTATCTCACATAAAGAAATCAAGATAGAATGACGATCAACTAATAGTAATAAAATTAAAGAATGTATACTGAAGATTTATTTTAAAGTTACAATAATTCAGGCAGTGTCTTTACAACATAAAAATAGACAAATAGTCTAATGAAAATACATCGAAAGCTCAGGAATAGAATAGAAACCTAAAAAACAGGCTCACACATATATAATTACTTGGTTTGTAACAAAAAAATGCCTATTGTGGGTTGAATTGTTTTTCCCCCAAATACCTTTTGAAGGTTCCAACTCCTGGTACCTCAGAGTGTGATCTGATTTGGGAAGGGGGAGGTTGCAGATATAATTAGTTAAGATGAGGTCTTATAAGAGTATGGTGGGCCCTTAATCCAGTGTTACTGGTATCCTTATAAGAAGAAGGATATTTGAGCACATGCATAGACACATGGTCGGAGAAAACTGTGTGATGACAGAGGCAGTGATAGAAGTGTTCCAGCTGTAAGCTAAGTAATGTCAAATATTGCCAGCAAACCACTAGCAGCTAGAAGAGGCAAGGACGAATTCTCTACTATAGGCTTCCAGGAAACATGGCCCTGCTGATTTTATTTTGACTTCTAATCTCCAGAACTGTGAGGCAATGAGTTTCTGTTGTTACAAGCTGCACAGTCATGGTACTTTGCTAGAGCCGCCTCAGGAAACTCATACAACGTCACTGAAATGAAGTAGAAATAATGATCTTGCAACAAATGGTGCCAAATAAATTGAATATCCATATATATTTTAAAATACATTTTAATGGTACACTAAAGAAGATAAAATTCTACTAAAAAGGATATAAGTATACCTTGATATTTTATGAATGGAACTATACAAATATCAATAAGCATGAAAAAGTGCTTAATGTCATTAATTTTCAGAAAAATACAAATGAAGCTGAGAAGAGATTTCCCTGTATATCCTTCAGATTGGTTAAAATTCAAAACAAACCTGACAATATCATGTGTGGTTGGTGATGAGGGGTGATTGGAATTCTCATACACTACTGATAGAATTGAAATTGATATATTCAACTTGGAAAACAATTCACTAGTGTTTACTAAAGCAGAACAAATACATATCCATTGATTCACAAATTTCATTTCCAACAGAAATGCAAAGTATATGGATGGAAAGATATGTATGGGAATGTTCATAGCAGCATTGCTTCTAATAAATAGTAAAAAAAAAAATATAAAAATCAAAAAACCACCATCGATCAACAGTAGAATGGATTAAAACATTGTGGTAGATGGCAATAAATATAAATAAAATATTGCTACTTGAAGCAACAAGGATTATTATTAAAAAACAGAATGATTAAAAACAAAAAGACAGATACAAAAGAGTGTATAATGCTTGATTCCAAATACATAAAGCCTAAGAACAAGCAAATTGAGCTATAATGATAGAAATAAAAATAATGATCTAAGAAGGGGGTTGGTTAATGGTCTGAGGAGTACAGAGAGACTTCTGAGATGCTGACAGTGTTCTATTTTATATTTGGATGGTGATTATATGTGTGCTTCCTTTATAAAAATTCAATGAACTGTATTCTTATGATTTGTATACCTTTCTGTGTGTGTATACTCAAAGACAATATTTACAAAAACAGTGCATGTGTATTAGTTATCTATTGCTCTGTAACTATTATCTTAAAACAACAGCTTAAGAAACACTTGTTATCTCAGAGTTTCTGGGTCAAGAATCCAGGCATGGCTTACCTGAGTCCTCTGAGTCCCTCTGGGTATCTCACAAGGCTACAGTCATTTCCATGTTCAACTAGGAAGGATGTTCATCCTAGTTCACTTATGTGATTGAGGGCAGGATTTAACTCCTTATAGATTGTTGGCTGGATGCCTCCATTCCTCCTGAGCTGCTGGCCAGAGGCCTCCCTCTAGTCTTTGCCCTGTAGCTCTCTCCACAGAGCATCTCACAACGTAACAGAATGTGCCCACAAGAGACAGTGCTAGCAAGACTGAAGCCACAGTCTTTGTAACATAATTGTGTAAATGACATCCCATCACTTTTGCTATCTTCTGTTCATTAGAAGCAAGTCAGTCAGTCCAGCTCACCCACAGGGAAGAGGATTATACAAAGCGTGAGTGCTAGGAGGCAGGGACCGTTGGCAGCCATTTTAGAAGTCTGCCTACCACAGCCTGTTACAAGTCACGGCAAAGAAAAACAACAAAATATATACAAATATTTATAAGTTGCTACACTTCCTTTGCATTTCCTAATACAAAGGATAAAGTCAATCAAACGTCACTCTGCGATAAATAGAAAAACCTCTATTCTTGTTGCACTTTGGTTGTGCCAGTGGAGTGATTTTGACTTTTAACTGACCACAGGTCTTCTCCCAAAAGAAATTAAGTTACATAGAGAAATTTGTTTTCGTGGGTTTTGAAGAGACTGTGTCCCAGTAACAAATGTTCTTAGTTATCCCACCATCTACTTGAAAAGCAACTGGCATCAGGGGGAAGAACAATGTTGTCTGGCCTATTGCACAAAGGCTCATTTTGTTGGAATGCAAGTATTACTGCGAAATAAGGAAGAGAAAGAAAAGGGGGAAATGGGCTTCAACAACTGCTTTTAATGGAAATGGCATGATGGCCCCTCACCCTCTTCTGCATGGTTTAAGTCAGTGATCCCCAGAGAGCACATCTGAGGCTGTAATGTAAAGACTTCATTTGAGAAAGCCTGAGTGCTCATTCCCTCTTCTTTGATGCTCCAGTGAGAGAGAAGGTTTTTGATATGTAGCTTTGAAAATACTAAATCCTTCCATGAAAAGATTGAATATTGTGCTCTTTGCTGAGTAAAGAGAGTTGTTCTTTTTGAGTAAGACTGAAATCCCATTCAAAGTTTCCCCCTTGTTCCTGATCTGTTTTTCCTCAGGAGGCAGATAAATGCACCCGTTATTTATTTATTTGTTTATTTGTTTGTTCTTTTCCATGGAGGACATGACCATCCCATTCTTTCATGGGAACAGAAATATCAGACCGAGGAAAAAACATGGAAATGAGGTAACATTTTTTAAGGTTGAGAAAAAATGAAGTAGTGATGTGTCTCCTCTCACTAGACTAGAGGCATGCTATATTAAAGTTGCAGATGTCAGAGGCTGGTGTCTGCAAAGACCACTCTGTGCCAAATCCTCATACTCCAAGGGCAAAACAATCCAGTGGCAAGTATAGTACCATGTTAACAGATAGAAATCCAGGTAACTGGACCGTGCAAATAACTGGAATTTTTTGGTGCTCAAAACTGCTAAGAAAATAGTAAGAAAGCAAATGAGAGCTGGAGAAGGACACTGTGGTTTTATGCTTCCCAGTGTTAGCTGAAAATTCAAATTACCCTGCAAGTTGTTTCATATTAAATTTCCACAGCCTCATCCAAATCTACTAAATCAGAATCTCGAGGGTTGAGGTGTGAGCATCTTTATTTTGAAAAAACCATTCAGGTGAGGAGTTTAGACTAAAAGTTCTTTTGCAGGGAGTAAAAACACACTGTCACTATGGTTATATTTACCCATGCAAAGCAAACAGAGACTTTCAGCTGTAGTGATAACCTAGGTTCAGAGACCTTCCACCTAAGAGCTCCAGTAATTGAGGTAAAGTAGAACATTTCAGTTTTGCAGATAATTGCTTGAATCCCTCTATTCATTTTATGTACAGGAGGTCCTGAGAAAGTAGGGCATGCCTCATTTCCAAACTTTTGCTGATAATTTTTTTCACAAATATTTCTATGCTGCTAAATAATATTTTGTTATGTCAAAAGCCCTGTTTTCTACTTTTTATAGCATATATGCTAGTATCTGAACTATCTATTGAAAGGAATAATTAAATCCTCCCTAATTACACTTTCCATACCATTGTCATCTCTCAGTCTCCCATTTTCCAAATGAAAACAATATGTCCCTCTCAGTTGTCCTCATGTGTCAAGCAATTGGAAACAGGGGCAATCTTAACTTTTCCAGAACCACTTGTTTTTCAGCCTTCAGACTTCAGTCTCCAGTTCCCAGAGAAATCAGAGTTTGCTGTATCCAGGCTTGTGTCTTCCGGGCTGGGGTTGGGGAGAGCCTCTCTCTCAATCTCTCTGTCTTTTTGTCTCTGTCGCTGTCTCTGTCTCTGTCTCTGTCTCTGTCTCTGTCTCTCTCTCTTACTCTCTTACTCGCTCTCAGGGGCAGGAGAGCCACAACTACACGTCATTTTAAACATCAGACAACAGTGTTGCAGCTGTCGATAAAGAAACTTCCTCAAAGTCCTCATTTGTGTTCGTTCACCAGATTCCTTTCCACCAGTGGAATGTATCCTTCAATGAATCTGAATAAAGTTGTGCTCCAAATCACTGCTGAACCAAACGCTGAGCAATCACATATCAGGCACTGACGTGGAAGGTATTTCTACACCAAGCACACACTACAAATCTCAGATCAATTTCTCCTGAATTCAGCAGCTGCACCAACCTAAAAGTTATTGATTACTTTGGTGCAGTTCTTCAACTAAGAAAAACAGAGAGAGGGTATAGGTAACAGGCTCCAATCTTTGCAAAGCATTTTAATTTGAGTTGCTCGATCTGAAAGGAAGAGGCCAAAAACTTGGGAGTTTCTCAGACGCATTTGGAGTCCTCACTTTCAGTGTGACTAAGTGAAGTAACTTTATCTTGTTAAATCTCATTTTTATCCTTTTAAAAGTGGAAATAATACATCAAACTGATTCTCAGTGATGTTATAAAGGTATGGTAAGAAGATGAATGTGAAAGAGCTTTGCAAATTGTCAACGGTTATCACGGTGTATGGAGGTGTAATCGACTACCTGTTTGGACTCCAAACCATCTATTCTATATTTAGTGCTGGTGAACACACTTTTCATTATTTCCTTGGCAAATTTTTCATGGATCGAATGATAAGGTGGGGACCTGGAGATATACAAGTAAAAAATCATCTATCGATTTATTGAATATTTCTTTCTTTTACAGTACTTCTTCATTATGATTTTTCCTTTGATTGATTATATTCATTTAACGAATATTTATTGAATATTTACTGTATGTCAGGCACTGTCCTAGTTCATGGGAAGGGTCAAGAATTTACAAATTTATGTGTTATGTGGGAAATAGTGATAAATGCAAATAAAGAAGATAGAAAGTGTCCAGTGTTATTTTATGCAGAGAAATTATGGAAGTCCTCTCTGATAACGTTGTAGTTCAGCAGATTACTGAAAGAAAGTGAGTGAGAGAGCCACAAAACTATCCGCTAGAAGTGCTTAAAGCTGAAGGAACAGCAAGCGCAAATGTCTGAAGCAGGGGTGTGCTGGGGATGTCTTAGGAATAGTGAGAATGCCTGAGGTGGGACCATGGTGAGCGAGATGGAGAGGAGTTGGTGAAAAGGTGAGTAGTAGCCAGGGCCAAATCGTGTAGGGCCATGTAGAACCTTGTAAGGACTTTGGCATTTACTCTGATGAGATAAGAATCCATTGAGGATTTTAAGCAGAGGAGCAGCATGACCTGGCTCATCTTGTCAAAACATTCTGGTTGCTGTGTACAGAATGTATGGAAACTGGAAGGGTAATTAGGAGCCATTGTAGTAATCTAGGCAAGAAGTGATAGTGGTTTAGAATGGGGTGGCAGTGGAGAAGTTGATGTCTTTTAAAGAATTCACAGGATTTGCTGACAGTCAATATGCAGAGTGAGAGCAAGAGAGGAGTGAGGGATAACACCATGATATTTAGCCTGAGAATTGAAAATTTGAATCTGCAATGTACTAAGATGGGAAGACTGTGAGTAAATCTAAAAGGTAGAGGGAAAATGAGAGTTCCATTATAGACATGTTTAGTGAGATGCCTATCCATATCCATGTAGTGTGGAGTAGACAATGGATATATAAGTCTAAAGTTCAGAAGAGAAGTCTGGGTTGGATACAGGAATGTGGGATCTTTACCATTTAGACACCTTCAAAGCCATAGGAGTTAGAAGATGTCACCTGGGGAGAGAGTATAGAGAAGAAAAGGCACTCAAGGATTTTCTGTTTCTATTTCTAAAAATTTCATTTATTTTTTAATTAAAGTCCTTCAGGGAACCTTTACCATGTACTTAGAGATTCCTCCAACTTTTGCCATATTGGCAATACCCAAGTTTCTAACCTTATGCCTCTTCCTTACTTATATGTTTGAGTATTCTCCAAATGACTATCTCAACTTACCCTACATGTTCCTGCCTCTATACCTTTGCTTGTTTTATTTTTTCCACTGTGACTGGCCACTAGATTTTTGTCTTTTGAGATACCACCATTCACCCAAGGCTTATGTCCATGATGTATAGAGTGATTCCTATTGTGCCACCACCAAATCTGACCTCTTACTCTTTCTTAGCAACCATTATATTCATTTGGACCCGTAACAGATACAGCAGATTAGATCATGTGACACTCAGCCCTGCCTTCTTTTGGACTTCCTTTTTGTTCTGAAGAAAACTAAAAAACCATTCATGCCAGAATCCTTCTCAGTGAGGGTTTCTACCTATAATCTAGGTTCCCCAAGTAAATGTCTGGGTTTCCATGAGATGTGGAAGGCAGAAGTAGCCATTGTGGGACTATTGTGAGGTAAATGCTACGCTAAGTGAGTGTTTCATTCTTGTGAGTCAACTGTCCCTCCGATCATAGGTGCTGAGCCAGTGAAAGACAGCAAAGGCCACGACAGTGAGATTTTCACTAAATAGTTTTACAATATGGTTGGACAATTTTCTTGGCTCAGTAGCACCCACTATTGCTTCCTCAGCCTTTCTAGAAATTCTGTAAGCAGCCTAGTACTCTTTAGTAAGCCATTTCTGCTCAAAGTAGATTGAATGGATTCCATTTTCTGCAATAAAATATCCTTCTTATTATAGTTTCCCATCTTGCTTTGCTGTATAACACAGTTTACTTTTATTATTTTCTCTACTAGATTGTTTAGCTCCTTTAAGACAGGAGAGAACTATGTCAAATCCCCCCCATGTGTACAGTACAGCACCCAACTGTGGTGCAGGGGCCCCTGGGAGTCACAGCAGACTTACAGGGTATTGCAAGGTATTTTAACATAGTAACATGTCTATTTTGGACACTGAGCAACATACTACTATTAAGTAGTTTGGACCTTTCTACTTAATATGTGGAACTTCTTTTATATCATAAAAAATTAACTGAGATAAAAGGAAATTATGACCAATAAAGTCTGATAATCTCTGCACTGGGTGCTGAATAGAAATACCTGTGTGTTTGATCTGTGCTTAGATGAGACTTCAGGAGCATGGTCCTCCTCAGTTCAGGGATGAAGGAAAATATGGCCCACATGGGAACCAGTCAAAACGGGGAGGGTTGAAAAACAGGACTTAATTTGGACTTACACGGGTAGCATCTCAAATACAGTTCTTTAATTTTGGTCAAAAGTCATGGAAAACGCTCCAGTGCTTACAGCAGGCAGAGGACCTGACCCACTGTTGATCTTTGCATCACTGAAGCTGTTATGGTAGCTCTCCTGGAGTCCTCTTGTCAGCTCCCTCTTTACCTTTAATACCATTGGCTAAAATGAAGCAAAAGAGCCCAGAAAGGAGGTCAAATATATGCAGACAGCCTTGCTGAGACTATGATGGAGATGAAAGGCTGTATTCTGATTGTTGGCATGCAGCTCATATCTTTTGCCAAATGATATTTATACAGCTGAGAGGAGTATGTTAGTTTCATGTTCCTCCTGCACAGGAGTCAGAGCCATGCTCAAGAGAAGGATTCTAAATGGAATGCATATGTTTTATAATATCCAATGAGCTTCTCATTCTCAGATCCTTGAGCTCTTAAATACCATGACTTTGGCTAAGCTGGCAGGCTCCTTTCTGGCCAGAACTCTAATTAGAATCTAAACTTTAGATGATTATACTCCAGAATCAGACTTGAACCATGTTGGGGTTTTGTAGCGTGTGAATTCAATTCATTATGGTTAGTGAGGTTTATAATTCATCTGAAGGAGACAGAATTAGTGCAAGGAGACATTTTATCAAATAGTTTTCAACTCAGCCAAATTTTCCTGCGAGCTCAAAAACTGTAGTCCAAACTTGGGACCTCATCGGCTCAAAGCAGCAGTTTGGTGGCTGAAAGGTAACCAACCAAGTCAACATGGCTTTGCCTAATGGAAATGTGAGTCAATGTTCTCTGAGAAATAGTAGCCAGGCCTGTGGTCCAAGGAATATGTAGATTGAGAATGTAAGCCATTGACAAGCAACTTCCATTTTATAGAAAGAAATAAAGTGACAAGCACGTTGTTCTACCCTTTTGTCCTCAAAGATAAGAATCTGCAGCTCTTAAAGCAATCATTACAGAGTTCTCTCTATCTTTGAGTTTTTAAATACCTAACTTAACATCCAGTTAAAATAGAGTAGTGCCTGGGACCAGAGCTGCAGAGAGGAGAAGAGGGTGGGGAGCACTGGAAACAGAGATTCTATTAGTTAGAAAGAAATATGTGCAACTTAGAGTTGTTCCTTGTCTTCAATTTTTATAGAGCAGTTTAGAGTAGATGATGGCTGAGAACGCTATAGAAGGTGAAGCAGATTCTGCCTTGCGTTTTCCCCTTGAGAACCAAATTAGGGGATGCTCTTTGAGAGATAAACTGTTCTGCTTATAGGCATGCTTGTCTGTGAGAGAGGAAGAACCTTGGTGACTCCTGATAACATATTTATCAACTAAGAATGTAGACTAGGGCGGAATCTCAAACAAAAGCAGAACCAAAACATTCATTTGGCAAATCTTTTTGCCAAGACAGATATAATGTTTGTGTTGATGTCTGAAACACTGAAAGTAGCCTAACTTAAAAGCGTAAATTAAAAATTGGACATCCCCCAAGACCTTTGAAAGGTCAGAGATGTCACTAGTTTAAACAACTCTGCACTTATTTTAGTTTAGGGTCTTTCTGTAAAGCCTTCACTTTCTTTCCTTGGGGATCGCCTATCTGTCAGAGCAGGCTGAAGGTAGAGAGAATTCTACATGAGGAGTCATCAGACAGGTTGCCCATCTGGCACTGTCATTAATCAAGGTGTGCCTGTGATCAGTTCAACTCTCTGGAGCACAGTTCACTCTTCGGTTATGGGACAGACCTGGATGAAAATGTTTTCTAAGATTTTTAACAACTTGAACAATTTCTGATTTTAAGAATGTAAGAAGGTATTCTCTTGGCCTTTGTGCCACTGGACTAGGTAGCCTCTTTTCATTTATCCACCTACCTCTTAGCATTGTTTCTCAACGCACAACCACATGCTAGGTTTTTATATTCTTGTTTAAAAGCCAAGACAAACTCTCTGATATAATGTCCATAAATAATTTATCTCATTGCCAACTGAACTGAAGAGGTGTCTTTGGGTTTTTCTACAAGGCCCCAAAATAACTGTCCAATTTTGTAAAGTAAACCAAAGATGTCAACTGAATGAATAACTCAGTTAAATCATTGATGGAACTGCTTATTTGACTGATTTGATCAATCCATTTAGTTGCTTCCTGTGCAGGCATCTTGCATCAGAGTAGAAGGGTTGGGAGAGGAGCCACATAAGAGTGTACTCAGATACAAACCTCTATTGCACTGTTTAGAAGCTCTATGGCTTTGCAAAAGTTTCACAACACCAACTCTCTTTCTCCTGCTTACCTTCCACCAGTCTAAGAATTCCTTTTACAGCAACCCTGGCAAGTGGGTATGGAACTTCTGGAACAATTTCTCCAGGGTAGGGGAACTCATGACCAGAGAGATAGTCAGACAGCCAGATGAAGCTTAACAAAGAAAAAGGGCTAAAGCCTTCATTTGGATTCAAAATAGCAATTATAAGAATTTCAGGATAAAGAGATGCCCATACAAACAAAGAACAGCAACAACAACAAATCTTCATCTGATCTTATCTTATTTCAACCATGGATTTTTAGAATTGGATGTATATGCACCTGAACACCACTCCTCTCCAGTATTTAGGGAATCTTTCAATCAATATGCTTCCAGAAACAGGGAACTCACTGCTTTCTAATAAAAACTCTTCTGCATTTAGACAACATTATTCAACATTAGTACTAAAATTTTCTTGCTTATTCTTATTTTCCACTTGCTGTCCTAACTCCTCTTTGGAGCAACTTAGAATGTTTATTCCTTAGCCACATGCAGCCCATCACATACTTGAGGAAGATTCTGATAACTTCCAAAATTCATTCTTTTCCAAAATAAAAATTGCCTAACTTTTCCCTAGAAGACATTAATGTCTAGTTCTCTTCTCTGAGAGAGCGGAGGGCCTATGAGTAAATGTGAGGCATTTGTGTAAAGGAAAAAGTGGATGTTTGCTCAAATCGAGTAGTGAGATCCTGGGAAAAGTTTAAAATGTTTACAATATTGCTCATTTATGTTTTAAGACATTCAGGTTTAAATAAAAATAAATGAAATATTTCAATCCTCCCTTAATTTACTCCTCTAAATCGGACAATGGATTTTCATACATATCTTTAATTTTGTGGCACATACATGTGCACACATACACATACATTAAATATTAAAAACTAATGAATCTTTTCGAAGGGACAAAAATGTTGAACTCTTTCAGAACAAAATACTAACCCACAACCAAAGGTCCACTGTAATACTTTTTCCTGCAGCTGATTTTAAGTGGCACTCAAAGATCAGTTATAAAGAAGAAAAAACAGTCTCGTAGCAAGCCATTATCAAATTAGAGTGCCCAAGAATACATCCAAAGAATTTCTCAAACCTGTGACTGCTGCAAGTTTACTGAAAGCTTTCAGAAAACACATGGTCTAAAACCTGAAGTCCAAACATATTGCTTTAACATGTGATAAGTGATAGCTACATGATCAATGAGGAGAGACAGGACAGTGGTTCTGAATACCTGCCCAACCCCCAAGCAGGAAACCAGGAGTACAAATGGGCACACGGTTTCCCTGCCAAGTCAAGATGCCTCTGTGGCTCTGTACCTCATTTACTGCCTGGCAATTTGTCCAGAGACAGAGCTGCAAATTTCCTTAGGGTGTCAGTTTCCCCAGACATCCTTGGTAAACACCCAGATGGTGTGAGGAGCAACAGTGGCCCTGGGCTAAGCAGGGAGCCCAGAGCTCCTCAGTGTTCCCATCACTTCAGCTCCAGAGGTTTGTTCGCCCCCTTCCCAGCATGGCCTCTTAGCCTCTGCAGAAACACCCCCTTGGAGTTTTCATTCTGTGTCTCTACTGTTTTACAGATATGTTTACGAATGCTCAAATATTTTGCTTTTTTAAAAATACAGACTTAAATATAGAGTAGACATTTTACTTTAAGAAAACCTTAAAAAAAAATCAGTGTAATCTGCATCTTGGAATATATGGTCCTTGATGCTGATACTGTTGTATTGAATTTCCCTCCTTTTTCCTTATAATCCATCAAAGGATCTGAATAATGGGCTTTCTAGGAGACCAAAATTAAGTACGTATCACCTAAGAAAAATCACCTAAGATTACAAATTGTAATAAAGAAATATGAACTTTTCCCTCTTCCTTCTTTCTCCCACCCACAAATCATAATAAATTTTCAAAGTCTCCTGCTGAACATACTCTTCTGAATCTCAGCCAAAAGAAAAATTATATTTCTTTAAGTCCTGAAAATAATGATCTAAAATAGCCAACATTAATTCAACAAATATTTATTGAGCATCTCCTATGTACCAAGCATTGTTCTAAGTGCTGGAGATACAGCAGTAAACACAATAGAGAAAAGTCTGTACATTTTTTAGTAAGTACTGAGGAGGAAAGGGAAGGGGGCTATGAAGTGACAATGGAGAGTGAAATTTAAATAGGGAAATGCTGCAGTGAAAAGGTAGCTTTGGAAGAAAAATCTGAAGGAAGTAAGGAATCCATGCAAGCAAGGAAGAAAATTTGAAGCACCAGGAGCAGCAAATGCAAAGGGTTCAAGGTGACAGTGTGTCTGGAGGTCCAAGGAATGGAGCCCTGTGTGTCTGGGCAGAGCGAGCCAGGAAGATACGGAGAGATGTGGTCCTTGGGGCCAGATAATGTGGGGCTTGTGGCCCATAGGAAAGATTTTGCCTTTTACTTTGGATAAGATGCCAACCATTAGAGAGTTTTAAGGAGGAGAGTGATAGGAACTGACTTATGTTTTAACAAAATTGCTGTGGCTACTATGTCAAAAATATACTGAAGCTGGGCAATTGTGGAAGCTCCAGGGAGAGACAACCAGAATGATCAAGGTGATATATCGTGGTGGTTTGAAGCTGTGAAGGTGGTGGGTCGGGGTTGAATCCCAAAGAGGAGACTCAAAGATGACATCAAAAACTTTGGCCTGAGTAATTGAAAGAATGGAGTTTCCAGTAGCTGTGACAGGGAAAGTAGTAGGAGTTTGGAAACTAAAAGATACCAGGAGTTCAGTTTGGGACATATTGAGTGAAAATCCATTAAATCTATAATTTTTTTCTTGCTTTCTGCCATATAAAATAACTCCGTTTCTTAATATATAAACACACACATGCATGCAGACACACACACACACACACACACACGCAGACACACACACACACACACGTGCTGTTTTCTACCACCCACACTCAAGCCTTGGGAGTCCTTTGATTCCTGAAGAAACTACACCCCTGCTGAATGAATCAGCCCTAGGATGTCCAGTTGTAGTGGTTCCATTGTCCTCAAATATGGAGATTTCTAAGTCTCAAGGTCAAAGAAGACTAGAATTTATTTAACTCTCAGCAACATCTCCTAGTTGCTTTTTTAAAAATTTGTTATTATTACTAGTGAGCCAACAACTATGGTGGCAAATCACAGAAAGCTAGATGAACCCTAGAGAAAATGATAAATTTCTGTCCATCGGCTCTGAATTATTTCTGATTCCCTGAAACTTGCAGCAGTATCACAAATGGAAGGGGTGGAGACAGTCTAGGAAATGCGTATTGATGATACTTATTGGCAGGGAATCATCAGCTATTATTGTAAGAGAATATCATTTATAATTTAATTCTTTCTTTGGTCACCTAATCAATCATTCAGCAACATATGCTTTTGGAAAACTTACTAAATGGCTGGCACTGGGATTCAAAAATGAATATTATGGCCTGATTTTTTTTTTTCAAGGAACTCAAGCCAGTTGGGAAGATAGGATGCAACCTAAGAACATGATGCGTGCCCAGAGAAGGATGTGAAACTATGATAGTAATGGAAAGCCAAGGAGGAGAGTTCTGATTTGACTGAAAGAGGAAGTGATGCTTGAATCAACTTGCAAAGAAAAAGCAAATAGTCCCTAAGCAGGCTGTAGGGAGAAAAAGCAAGGGAGATGCCATTTCTCTCGGATGGAATGGCTTACATACAGAGAGTAGAGCTGTGCGCGCACATTCACAAGCCTACAATCTAGTCCACAGGAATGTGGCATAGGAGGCAATAGGGAAAAAGGTGAAAGATGAGGCTGGCTCTCAAAGGGTCTTGTTTGTAGGTAGCTTGGATTTATCTTCCATGCAAAGAGAGACCATTATGAAGGAAAACGGCATGATTAGATTTGCCTTTTTAAAAATTACTCTGGGGGAAGGACAAAAAAATGCATAGGATACCTCAACATCTACAAGACCTTTAGGAATGATTCCACAGATTCTAAAGTAAAACAATTTCAAAGGTATCCATTCATTCAGTCATTCATTCATTTATTCATCAAGTACACTGTAAGTTAAGATAGTTCTCCTTAGCAAATTGACCCATATGGACAATTACAGAGTTGCATTTATCTAATAGTACCTAACTGTTGTCTGTTTTCACTGTCACTGAGCCAAACTTGAATGAAAAATGTTTACATGTTTACCTATACCAAGGAATATGAATATAAAAGACAAAGAAATATTTTGAAAGTCCATTCTATCAGAATGCTTCTTTTACTCTGGAAGCTATTTAATGTAACTCATCTATTTTATTGACTAAATTTATTTTAAAGAATTTATTTTTAGAAAGTATTTATATTATTTATAAAAACAAAAATAAAGAGAAATTCAAGTTCTCAATGTTGCATATCTATTTGAGGTATAGAAAGTCATTAAGAAGACTTCTAGGTGGAGAGCCAGAGGAGAGAAAGAGTAATCAGGGGTATTGTTCCAAAAACTATATAAATGTCTAACCAATGTACTATATACTTGAAACTAATAATAAAATAAAATTTTAAGAAAGTTTAAAAAGCCACTCAACTGTACACTTTAAATAGGTGAATTGTATGGTATGTGATTAGATTTCAATAAAACTTATTTTTAAAAAGCGAAAAAAAAAAAGAATCCTTCATTTTAGAATAACTGTTTTTAGAAAATATCAGGCAAGTGTACAGTACAACATTTCAAAGAAACAGGGGGAAAAATTCACTTATTCTAAAGATTTTATAAAATGTCAGAAACTGTACTAAAAAGGATAATAAACTTTCAGCGATTGTTCCAGAATAGAGTAAACAAACAAACAAGCAAAGCTGTTTAGATGCCTAAGACCTTCCAGAATCCCTGAATTAATGGTGTTCTTGCAAACAAAACACCCAGCCTGCAAAAGCACCGCAGTGCGTGGCTCTGTACCCAGTGGGTCTCGTCACCCATCAGTGGTGGGATTTAAATAATTGTGAGAAAGTTACCATTCTGGAGAAATGAGAAGCTAATCCAGTCATCAGAAATCATTTCTCTTTTATTGGTTAGCACCGAATCCAACTTGTTCTCCGAACTATTATATCCTAAACCCTTTGAAACACGATCCTCGACCCCTCTGTACCAAGGTGGAAATGCCTATAAAATCCTCAGGCATCTTACAGACCGCCCCCCCAACCCTCGTTGCCCCCCCCCCCCCCCCCGCCCCGCCGCCAGCTCCCAATTAAAAGACCAAACAAAAACAAAAGCAAAAACACCCTAAACACTCACTTATGACAAAAGACTCTCTGCAGCATTACACCATTGTTTCTTCTTTGATAAAATCCTATTTGCATTTCTACACCATTGGCCTGCTTTGACAGGAATTCTGAGGTAGTTTGCAGGCTAACCGAGAATAGAAGAGGAAAGAGGGACTCCAGGCGGGAGGGCCTCAATTCTACATGCCACTGTAGACCACGATGTGCAAGGGAGAAGCCATCACACCTACTACTTCCTGCCTCTACAATCCTCTGCTCACACAAGCCAGATTTTAGGAGGCTCGGGGATGGAGAAGCAGCAGGAAAAAGTTCTCTTATTCTTATTCCACCCACCTCACATGAATTTAAATCTCTTAACAAGAATTATAGATCATTCAGACAGAGAACTGAAGAACTATGATGAAAGAGTTTTTAGAGTAAATTACAAATGTAATCAAGATCATAGGAAGAAAGAAATTAAGTGCTTTTGAAGCATCTTTTTTTAAAAAGCAAGTTAAATGTGACTATTAGCTAAACGTTTTTGAATGCTTATCATTTGCTCAATACATACATGTGAAGTGCTTTATTTATAGTTTCTCACTGAATCTTCAGTAGCGACTTGAGAGAAGACATGCACAGTCTGAGAGGTGAAGGACTTTTTCTGGAACATAAAGTTTTTACAAAGCAAAATCGAGATTCAAATGTAGGTCTTTCTATGCTCAATGTAATATGTATGGCCTCCTGACTCTATGCTAGATCTCCTTGAATAAATATTGTTAATACTTTGTAAATGATCCATATCACTATACATTCTTGAAAGTGATACAACTGTTTTCATTTTGAAATAAATGTAATCTAGAATTTTCACCACTTCAGACTAGTCTATTTAACTATTTAGAATTTTTATGACTCTACCATAAAATTCACATATGATAGCCAAAACCCAGAAAGAAAAATAAATGAGTTCCATAAAAGCAGTCCAAAAATTAGTATTATCTTGTTTTTCTTTAACTTATGTTCCATTGGTTCTAATAGCCAAATAAAATTCAATTGCCCAAATACACAGAATACAGCTCAAAACATTTTAACAGGAAATAAAGTAGACAGGGTTCTTGTTCCCTAGAAATTTAAAATCTTAAATTCAACATGGGCACATAACAATGCAAGGAACATAACCACACACTCCACCGTACAAGAAGAAAGTGCAGGGAATAATGAATATACCAGCAAGCACATAAATGATCACTAAGTTTAACATCTTGTTTGAGGTTTTCATTGTCAGAGTCACTGTACCAAAAAAAAAAAAAAAAAAAAAGAGCAATTATCACTCAAAATGGGAAGGGTCTAAAAAGAAATGCAAGCGAGGAAAGAACTTTTCCCAGTGGAGACTGCTGGATGAAGCCTGGGAATGCTTAGATGAAAGAGTGAGGCCTATTTGGTAGAACAAGATGAAGTGAATGATGAGGAGATAGGTTTGGGCAGAGTAAAGGGAGTATGAAGAAAGGGAAGAGATTCATTACAGACCCCAGGGATCAGAGAAAGAGCTCCATAAAAGGGCTGAGCTACCTGGCCTACATAGAGGGAACACAAATGAAAGCACAACAGATTTCAAAGGGTAAGATAACCTGGTGCAGGTGGCGAAGGCATTGAACTTGCTTCATCACCTGAATCGCCAGGGTCGAAGGTGGAGGAAAATGGGCCAGGGAGAAGGAAGTGGCCATGGTCAAGTCTGGAAGCTGTTTATTCAGAAAATAATCCCTTTATCCACATAATGACACTTCCTCAGATGAAAAAGACAGAATTCAAATCTACACTAAGACCCCTATCCCATTTATTTCAGTTTTCAGGCAGTAACTCTTAGCATAGAGCAGGACAAACGTAGGGAGATGGAAGGTGCTGTGGTTAGGGATGAAGGAAGGCCAGATTATGAAGGGGATGAGGTTTAGTGGTAAAAACTGGAATAAAATATACTCACTACTATATTTTAGTCTCCTCACTATGTTCCTTGGTAATATTCTATATCCGTTCTGATCAATGAAAAATATTCAAACTTCATCTCCAAAACATTATTAACAAACTCTCTTTATTCTGTGTCTTCATGAAAGCTCATCGATTCAGTCGGCACCATGTTTGCATCTGTTTACATACAACTTGGTGGAGAGTTTTAATGCCATTTGCAGTGATTAGGAGGTAGGAAGGATGTGGGACCAGACATACCTCTGTTCAAATTTCAGCTCTGCTGTGTACCAGCTGAGATATTGGGAAGGTACTTAATGTCTCTAAATCTTAATTTCCTCAACTGCTAAAAGGAATAAAGATAATATATATCTATAAGGTTGCTTTAAGTTTTAAATAAAACAATGCATGTAAAGCACTTAATATAGTGCTGGCAAATGGCAAATGCTTAAAGAATATTAAAGATTGTAGTTATTTTTCTTATGCTTTCTCTCCAGATGAGTTTCAAGCTTCTTAAAAGTAAGTTCAGAGTTTATACTACATTACAGACCCCAGCAAAATACTAAGCTCTGCTTTCTACAAACAGTGGGCAGTTGAGAAATAAAAAATACTGTGACGGTGACTACATTTATGTTTCTATGTCCCAAAAATATTCGGGCAGAAAATGGATAATTCTGTCCATTATTCATACAGCAACAAACACCCAGTTAAATTTTTGACTGAATAGGCTTCTGAAAGAAGAGATTTCAAAACCACTACAGATTAATAAGTTTATAGGAACTGGGTCTCTGGTGAAGCTTGTGGAGGTGTGGTGCTGTTTGTTTGATATTTAGTTATTCAGCTCTGATGATTTTTTCCTTCTTCTTATACTTCATTACAGCAATGGTCTATTTTAGATAGCCTTTAGATGACCTATAGTAAATTCAAGCATTTTCATCTCGATCAATTCCATTTTTAACGACAGTGTCCTATTTTGAATATACACCATTGGAATCTCACTCTTGGCGCCTAATGAATCCTTCTCTGTGCCTGCCTAGGACTCTATTAAATCTTTGTGAGCCTGACCACAATGGTTTGGTTCAGTATCCCTCCACCATCGAATACATTAAAACCAAAACAAAACACTGTCATACATGGAAGAGTTCATAAAATCCAGCCTGTGAAAGACAGTTGGCAATCTGTCCAAGTCACGTCCTGGACTTTTTGTTTTACAGACTTTCCCAGAATATTGGCACAATGTTAATAGAGAAACTTCACATGAAATTAAAAAGAAAGGGGTCAGTTAATCTATGGGAGACCAGAACCTACAATGCTACCCACACCTCTGTGAAACACCAAGTTTGCTAAATCTGCTATTGTCAACTAGGATCACATGGCTGATAAAAATCATAGGGCTCCAAAGTATGCATACTCAGCCCTTTAGGGTTATACTGCTAAACAGGCCTATAAAGGTACTAGTTTGTTTTTTCCCTGAACTGCAAATGCAAAGACACCAAAAAGCAGTCATTTATAAACATATTCTTTTTTCTTCCAGGCCACACATTTTTTTAACTAAGAATGAATTGGAAATTCTATGTAAGAATATTTATCCTCATTTGCTTTATTTTTTTATTCAGAATTATCATTTTATATTCTTATTCAGTTATTAACTATATTTTTGAGGCAAAATCATATTGCTTTAGAACTAAAAAAGTTCTTAAATAAAGTAAATCGATGCTCCTAGAATTTTAATTCCATTACAAATTTCCCTGCATCACTCAGAAAAATTAAAAAATAATTACATTTGGTATTCAAGCAAGTCCAGGAATACTTTTCTTCAATAAGTCCACACCTCAATATATTCCATTGTAGGAAGAGAAAAGAACAACCATATATATAATTTCAGCAATGAAGTTACAATAAGAGGTTTTTTTTATGCATAAATTCTGACATGTCTTGATTTCGTTTCAGCTTATTGTTCATTATCAATAGATCATAATTCCTCCCCAAAGAATATTTATTATATACAAGTATTTCTAATATATTATACCTTAGAATGTTCTCTCAGTATAATTTCTTTTACATTTGTTAATTCTCAGTCTTAGGTAATAGATTTAAGTTAATTTCCTGTATTGTTTGTACTGAAACTCATTAACTTTTTAACCTTTTTAACCTTTTGAAATAATTTCAAACATATAAAAAAGTTGCAACGTGGTATGAAGATCTCTCGTGTAATCTACGTGCAGGTTAGCCAATTGTTCACATTTTACCACATTCTTTCTCTCTCTCATACACACACACACATACACACACACACACATATACACATATATACATACATATGACATAAATACAACATACATATGATATACAAATATATACTCACACATACATATATATCTAAATACACATATACCTGATATCACATTAATTACTCCATACAATAATACATATTTTTTTCTGAAACATTTAAAAGTAACAGACATAATGCTCCATTACCACCCCAAATTTTAGTATTTGTTTACTGAAAACAAGGACACTCCTACCTAGGCACAGAACAATGATCAACATCAGAAAATTAACATTGATATATCACTACCATGAAATTCACAAGCTCCAATCAAATTTCAGTGGTTGTTCCAATAGTATCTTTTATAAACTGAGGATCCAATCAAGGATTACTTGTGTTTAGTTGCCATGTCTCTTTAGTTCCTACAACTTGGAACAGTTCTTCAGTCTTTCTTTGTGTTTTATGTACTTGATATCTTTTGACTACAGGACTGTTATTTTGTGGAGTGGTCTTCAACCTGGATTTGTTGGATTTTTTCCTCAGGATCATATTCAGAGTATGCTTTATGTCAGGAATACCATAGCAGGGATTTTGTGTTCTTTTTAGAGTGGCTTATGAGGAAGCATATAATGTCAATTTGTCCCATTATGGGTGCAGTTAACTTTTACCACTTGGTTAAAAAATGTTTTGTACTACTTATTGGTAAGTTAATAACAAGTATTTTCATAGAATATACATTGACATTATAGGTATTCTGATCCTCATCAAACTATCATGAGTTAGCACCCATGAATGATTTTTTTTGCCTGAATTGATTATTATAATTGTACCTGCAAAGTGATAATTTCCTAATTTCATCATTCCTTTTACTTTGAGGTAGAGTTTTCCCTATGCTCTTTTATGTATCATTTATCTATAGAGATAATAATAGATAGATACTTTTCTACTTTTTAATGAGTTATAATCCATTATTTCATTATTTACTTTGATGCTTAAATTGTCCTAGATATGGCAAGTGGGAGATCACTCAAGATAGTTTATGTGTCATTATTTGAATGCTTTCTTACTATCTGGCTCTATAAGGTATTCTAGACTCACCTTGACTTCTTTGCCCCAACCCTGGAATCTGCCATTTCTCTGGATTCCAGGTATGTACATTGATATATATTGGAGTTATGAACTGAATGTCTATGACCCCTCAAATTCTTATGTTGAAGCCCTAACATCCAGTGTGGCTGTATTTAGAGATGGGGCCTGTAAAGAGGTAATTGGGTCTAAACGAGTTCACAAGGGTGGGGCTCTGATTCAATATAAGTAGTGCCCTTATAAGAAGAGACATTAAGAAAGCATTTTCTTTCTCTTATGTGCACACACCAGGGAAAGGCCAACGTGATCCATGTGGAAACATACAGAGCAGACAACTGTCTGCAAGTCAGGAAGAGGGCTCTCACCAGATCTGACCATATTAAATCCCTGATCTTAGACTTCTAAACTCCACAACTGTGAGAAAATAAGTTTCTGTTATTTAAGCCACTCGGTCTGTGGTATTTTGTTATGGCAGCCCAAGCAGACTAATATAATTGGTATCTTAGCTATGCCTATACCTATACCTATACCTATACCTATACCTATACCTATACCTATACCTATACCTATACCTATACCTATAGCTATCTACTTCTATCTATATCAAAGAAAAAAACTCAAGTGTCTCCATTAATACCACAAATGCCAACCCAGGGTTTATTCTGGCCTTCTCTATTTCCATATTTGTAACACTAATCTGTAACAGTGAGAAGTCTGGCTCCCATTATCCTCCATATATTTAGTTATTTGCTCCATCCCATGTGTGTAACCAATATCCCAACATGTGGGCTAAGTCCTCAGTGCTGGCTCTTTTAACCACAACTAGATGGGTTACCACCCTGTCCCTGGTCTAGCCAAACACTTCAGCTCAATTGTCAGGCCTGGAAGAAGTTTTCATTAAAATTTAAAATTTAAAATTTAAAGAATTTAAAGAATTTGACTAGTTTTACATTTTAAGTTATTTTTTTTCTAATTCTCCCAATTTAGTATAATACACAAATTTTAGTAGTCATGCTTTTTGTCCAATAATGAGATAATTCATCATTGTATTTTTCATTGTGAAGAATTATGCTAATAAAATCAGTCTGAAGAAATGGCAGTGATGATGAGAAATATATTGAAAAGATGTTTAAACCCTTGTAAAATATCTACACTTAATACTTTTAGTCTGATATTGAATGCTGATTTTTAAAAATTAAGTGAAAAAATGAGAAGCTTAAATATATAATAGGAGAAAATCATTGTCAGAAGAAATGGCAAATGGTGAAATAATAGTGGACCAAGTGATGAAAAAATAACAACGCCTTTTTTCAAGGCAGTTACCAAAACTCTCATCCTGTGCACAGAAAAATTACGCCTTCTTTTTAACAGTGGAGCAATTGTGAATTCTGATAAAATCTCACCCTGAACAAGTGGCATATTCGGTCAACAGGGCTGTAGAAAACTCATTTCACATAGAAAAATGATAGATTTAGTCTATTCTACGTACCCAAGAGTGAATTTAAATCCCATGTGTTTGGACAAATTGAATTTATCCTAATGATCATTTTGTCCATCTCCAAGATTTTTTCTGCTGTATATTTAAATAGACATATAAATGCCATTATACTGCTTGGTCTCATGATCTAAAATGCATAATATAAATACACATATTACAATTCAGCTTGGCATTCTCGCTAAATTTCAGTTTCTTTTTAAATGTTTGCCTCCATATGGATCATATCACTTAATCTACCTTCTACAAATACATATTTTTAAAATTCTTCTTCATCTCAGAGAGCCATGATAGTCTCAAAAGCATACAATTTGAACATGTGCGTATGACAATCCATTTTATGTCATTTAAATTTGTGGGTTATATGGAGAAAATAAGGGCTAGAAAATAAGGGCTACAATAATGATCAACCCTTGAGTTTACAGTCTAATTGGGAAATTTAGAAATAGATATGAAGTTTAAAATGAGCTTGTGGTGAACTGAAGTCCTCCATAGGTGTTGAGATCAGTGTGACATGGAGAGGTAATTCCTGCTGGACAGAGATATTATTTTTTTTTCTTTTTTTTTCTTTTTTTTCTTTTTTTTTTTTGCATTAATCCTTCCCCTCAAAAGATTTAAAACTCTTTGAGAAAAGGTGATGTCATCTACTTTTTTTTTTGTATAAGAATAGCATTTTCTGTGAATTGCTCCTAAACAACAAGACTCAGTACTAACGGCTTTGCAAATATTGCTTATTTAATTGTAACAACTTCATGAGATGGATCTTGTCAGTCTCACTTTACAGAATCTGAGCCTTACGAAATTAAGTAATTCTCCTAAAACCATGCAGCTAGCAAAGAATAGAACATAGGTCCAAGCCCAGGTCTGGACTTCTCCAAAGCCTTTACTCTATCCTCTCTAAGCTGCGTCTGATAATAGTCACTGAACAATTTCTACATTCCCTAACTAAGCCAGAGGACTGAATCTGATGACTTTTTTGAGGTCCCTTACAATGCCTGGCTTTTAGAAAAACATGATAAGTGAAAAAAACAAGGACGTTTGTTTTCTGAAATTAATAAGGTACTACAAAATATACTAAATTTATCAAAGTGAAACTATGGAAGTCTCCTCTTTGTATTACGAACACATTGAATCAGAGAATCTTCACATTTCATAAAATGTTCATTCATTTTATTGTTCATTTCTCCTTATCAATCTTGCCATTTACAGGTAATTTCTCTGGCAGCAATCATCTCTCTTAGCAATAGTCAAGCTTGAGAGGAAGGATGACTTCAAAGCTGTGTAGGAAGGAGAGAAAGCCCTTTGCAAACACAAGATTGTGTGGTGTGAGGACCACCAATTGAGAAATAAGTGGTGCCTGCACATATTGAATTGAATGCAGGGAATTTAATCCTGAGACATCTTGAGTTGGAGCTCACTCTCCTGTTCCCTGTCAGATTTGGCAGTGCCCTGTTCTGTTATTGAGATATGCCTTGGGAAGGGAAGTGCTTTGAAGGAGAGGGGGCATTTTGCCCTCACTTTCTGAAGTTGTCGCATGAGAGAGGACAGACCCCCAGTTCCAAAAGCCTTGCTCACAATTTCTGATGCAGCCTCTGAAGCGGGCTTTTCACATATTTTTTTCTTCCTTTGTTTTGTTTTGAACATTTGCTTTAGATATGCTATACTGCGTAGTGGTTTTAACCCTAGTTATGCATTAAAATCTCTCTTCTGTACTGCTGGTCTTTTTAACCATATGAATTTATTATTTCCAAAAAAAAAAAAAAATCACTCCCAGGCCTAGAAATTTTAATTTAATTGGTCTAGAATAGAGCCTGTGCACCAGTATTTTTAAGCTTCTGAGTTGTTCCCAGTATGCGGCCTAATGTGATTCTCAACCTGGGACCCACAGAGGTCTTCAGAAACAACTCCGAGTCAAAGAGCCTAAGACAGTCACATAATTTACTCATGATAAACTTCCTCAGGGTTAATGCGAGTCTCTCTGCTCTTGGCTAAACTAAATCAACATCTTGTGGTAACAGCATATCACTTTTTGATGAAAAACTGATAAACAGAGTTTCTAAAATAAAATCAAAATGGAAAATTATTAGTTTATAAATACAGTTTTTAAATAGAGCAAATCAAAACCTAGTGCATCATGGGAGAAAATAAATAAAAAAGAAATTTTCAGGTTAAAAAGTTGGGAAGCAATCCGAAGGATTATCTTTTAAACTGGCATTAAAATTAGCCTTTGAATATACTACAACAAACAAGTGAAAGGCACTGGGTGTTAGGAGGAAGTCAGTTCGGGAATTTTATATCTGTCCTGGATAAAGTACACTCAGATATGCAAAGATGAAGTGGGTGATCTTTGTCTCTGATTTCACTTGCATTCTCTTGCTGTAGGCAGTAGCACCACATCTCCCTTTTATCAATCCCATTAGGACTAGATTCTTCAAGACCTGTCTGAGAAAAATCACAGCGGGAAGTACTAGAGATTATTTCTATTGTCTGCCAGCTTGGTCTCTTGCTATCATCCGGAAATGTTTAACATAAGTGAATCTTTAATTAACTTCAAAAAGTGCCTGTGCTTGGTCTCAGGTATGTAAACATGGCAGGACAAAAGTCACTAATGTTTGGCAAGGGGAATTTTCAAAACATCAATTAGAAAGAGTTGGTATGCCCGATGAACACCCACCTTGACAGCAGAAAAGAAATTAGTGCTAATTATGAATATCCCTCTTACTTCACCAAGCATTTGTTCATGATAATAAATGGAGGTGAAACCAAGCACTTTTTTTGCTATATTTTATTTTTTCATATATTAAGTAAATATTTAAAGGGACTGTACTATATACCAAACACTGCTCCAGGCATTAGAAGTAGAGAAGTAAGCAAAACTAATAAAAACTTATCCTCATGAAGCTTAAAACCTACAGGGACTGCAGAGTTCGAAAGTCACTGCTAGTCAAGAAAAGTGCATGGCAAAGCAGCTGTCATTTGAAACTATTAAAACTTTTGTAGTTCAAATTTCTAAAGAAATAATTCTCCTTTGGATATAGAAAACTGAAGTATTCCTCTCAATCTTTCATAAGAATATTTTTATCTTACAGATTCTCGATATGTTAATTGACTAAAGCAAAACCTAACTAAAAGAGGAAGACACAATTTTATGTTCTTATGTTCCTCATCCTCAACAGCTTACAATTCAGCATTTACTGGCCAGGAGCTTGGGTCATTCAAGAAGAGCTTACTCTTTTAGAGGTGATAAGCGAGACAATGCAGTGTGTTTATGGACTTAGAGGTGAGAAGAGAAAGAAAAGCAATCTTAGGATATCTGAAAAGGAGTTTGGAGACCAGTAAAGTAATTTAGAGAACACTGACATTCAAATCAGATGCTTTCATGTAATAAATATTTGCTTGAATATTTCGTTGGGCGGCTAGATTCCATAGATAGGGTGACATTGTGTCTCCTAAGACGTTAGCACTTTGTATGTACAATCGTACTGTATAGGATACATTTCAGTTCTCATTTCCAATTGGTAATCCTTTGGAAAAAAAATCGTATAATGCGTCTATGACTAAGTGTAAAATTATCTTGGGTAGAGTTTCTATGAGAGTATTGAGGCAAATGCTAATTGTGCCACCTTCTTGGCTTGAGTGTTTTTCAAGGAACAGTTACAAAGCCTTTAAGGCAGAGAAAGTGGTTGAGAGTCACAAAGTATTCTAACAGTTGAAACCCTACTCTTGAGATAAGAACAACCTTGCCTAAAATACAGTGAATGGCAGCCTTACGACAAAGAATTAATGTGGAGAGGTGCAACCAACACGTCTTCTGAAAGCCCTACACCACTGCCACATTGTTCTGAGTATTTATAAAAAGTTCTCCAGGAGTACAGATTTTTCAAGGAAAGCTAAATGTTTACTTAGAAATGAAGGTTTCATGAAGAATTCCTAAGGAATTGAGAATGCTTTTTTCTTAAACAAGACTCCCTCCATTTAAACTTTTATTTTAAAGTGATGAAAGAAAGTATATATGTTTTGATGCTTCAGGAATTGATAGAGTAAATAAACATTTTTAGTCAAATAATAACAGAGGCTTACAAATTTGGCAAAAAAGAGAGGAAATAGCTTTTTGTGTGCCTATCCACAGAAATGATAATGGTGGCAATAAATGTTAAAGGTAGCAAAAAATTTAAAATAATTTTTTTAATTAAAAATATTTAACTTCACTATTTACATGTTAATTCATCAAACAAATATCTAAGCTAGATGTCCTACAGAATAACAAATATATAGAATTGATCCCTTATATTGATTAAAAAATAGCATTGATCATTTTAAAGCATGAAAAGAATTTCAGAGAAAATATAGGACACCAAATACTGTACAAGGCATACTTATACCAACATTTCTTTTGCTATTTATCTAAAATTGAAATGTAATTGGACATTCTGTATATTTATTTGTTAAATTTGACAATCCTAAAAGAGTATATCCAAATTAAAAAAAAAAAATTTAATAAAACTCTATAACACATTTGAAGAAAATATACAACTAAATCTCTCCTTAAATGCTCCCAAGGTGGTATGGACTGAATCGTGATACCCAACCCTCACGATTCACATGTTGAAACCTTAACTTCCAATGTGACTGTATATGAATTTAAGGCTTTGGGGAGATAATTAAGATTAATAAGGGTTGGGTCCTAATACGATTGAATTGGTGGCCTTATAGTAGAAGGAAGAGAGTGGGATCCCTCTCTCTAAACACATGTACTGTGGAAAGACTCACTTAACACCTATAATCAATCAAAATATATCATGAATAGATGAGTAGAAGACTAAGGTTAGTCCCCTTAATAGAAAATTATGATTCTTTATTCAGTATACAGATTTAAGCTAATTATCATACCCATAACCCATTGCTTGAAATGGTAGCCAAGTTGCTATGAGGTAATTGCTCACAGCTGCTGTCTTACCTGGAAAATTGCCCTTGACCAAATGGGAATTGCCTCTCCTGAGAGGGAATGTGACCCCTTCCCCTAACAGGAGCAATCTGCAATTGATGACGGATTGACATGGTGTATAAAAGCCTCTGATGCAATTCATGCTCAAGAGCTCTTCATGGGATCAAGCCAAAGACAGCTCCAACTGAGATTATGTTCTCATTTACATCTCTCCCTGCTTCCTTCATTCCTTTCATCTGGAGAGGACACCCTCAATAAATCATATGCACCAAAATTCTTGTCTCAGGCTTTGTTGCTAAGGAACATGACCCAATACAGAACTTTAGCTAGTTTTGGTTGCAAGAACATTTTAGAGGAGACAATGCTTGATATGAGACTTGAAGTATTAAAGAGTAAAATAAAAGTCAGAAATGGATGTCAGTTAATGTCTTGGTTGTAATATTCTGTGTTTAAACTTCATCCTTTGAGAAAGAGACTTTCTAAAGATAATAGAGTTCCAACTGGTACTCGTAATGGTAATTTGGAATTTATTTTTCAGTTAATTGAAGTAAAACCAATTTTGTGGAGTCACCTCTCAGCATGAAAATAAACATGGTCGCTTCTTTTTGTCACTTTTTCTTTTCGTCTCCTCCTCTTTCAGAGCTTACACTCTAGGGCCTCCCTCTGTCTGCAAAGGCAATATCGGTATGCTTCAGGGCAGAGAAGGGGGAAAACCAGTGGTTTTCTGTGGAAAGGGTGATAGTAGTTTTCCCATGTACAGTCGACAAGTGAATTCACTATCTATAGAGAATTTAAAATAGTGACATAGACAAAAACAGCTAAAAGATAGTGTGCCTTTTGTTATCATCACATGCTGGCAATCCTAAACAATGGTAGTGTTAATGCTTGCTTTAGCTGCTGAAGAGAATCCTAATATTATCCCACTTTGAAAATCTCTAGGCAATCAGGCTTAGCCCTTCTGCAAAGCTGGAGGTCACAATTGCTTCCTTCACCACTTTAGGTGTGGTTGTAAAGAGGGGTTAAGAACAACTTGTTTTAAAATAACCTTGAGAGTCTCCATCTCTTAGTGTCCCCAGAAAAGTTTGGCCACTTAGTTATGATTAGACTCTTGCTTTTGTGTGGGGCTGGGGCAGGAGAGAAAGTCCTGGTAAACTGAACCAGCACATAATGAATTTGCCTCATTATAAGCTTGTATATTTTATCCAGAGTAAAAGTGCTTTGGTGAAAGTGGAAGAGATTGAAAGAAAAAGGAAGACAAAATCAAACATTTTCTACAAGTCAGAGGAGTCTGACTTCTGTGGGCTCTGAGAGAAGAGTTGATCTCTTAACCTATGCTGGCAAAGATTTAAAGTCACTGACTCTGGGGAAGTCAAAAGACCAACTGTTCATTCTTAGGGATTTGGAAGTAGTAACTCGCTTAGGTTTTGTTAATAAAAAGAGATAGTTAAGATTCTAAACAACTGCAGACTTCTTCCTATTCAGCGAGCTTATAAAACAAGCCTATGAGTTTTAAAATCTTTACAGCTTAGCTGAGGAATTAACATTCTACCATCTGCATTAGTCATCAGAATGAGATAGAAAATGAAGAATGACCAAATGCATTACTTTTCCAACCTTGAATTTTATTATGCTCTAATTTGGTACATTATCATGCGTGATTAAGAGATGACATTTTATGTGTTAGGTAAATTTTTCATACATAGATCTCTGATCTATAGAAAGTTTCTTTCTAGAGACTTTCAGGAGGCAGACATGAGGGATAGAAATAGTTAAGGCAAAAGTTGCTTTCGTCAGTGCAATCTGTACCTTAGTTTCTCCTCATAGAATTTCTCAGAACTATAATTTTCCTTTCCTAACATACCACTCACAAAAAATTTTCTGAAATAATGTTCAAAAAAGTGTTCTCTCTTATACAAAAATTTCACTAAAATTCTCAAATTTCATTTCAACTCCTCTCTACCTTTATCATCAGGACATAGGGGAGACAGATACCAAATATTTAACTACTGACATCATATTTAAAACACAACTCAATCTAATTATTCAAAGGGAAGTTTTTCAATACAAATATGGCTTAGAAGTGAAAGAAACGCACTAGGCCAAGCTGAAAACTAATAGCAGTATTTTGGTGTGCTTATTAACAAGTTACAATAGGAAACTTAACGATAGTTTTCAGTATCAACAGAGTTGTTTTCTAAAATGGTGCTAGGGTGTAGTATAAAGGATTAGCCTGGGAATCATCTGAAATTCTTGTTCTATCATTTAATAGTTCTATTACCCTCAAAAAATGACATAAGCTCTCAGTTTCAATAAAACGGAAGCAATCATAATGCCTGTCTTGCAACGTTATGAGTAGGATAAAATGATGTAATGCATGTAAGGTGCATAGCATAATGTCTGGCACAAACTTGACACACACTGAATGTTACCTTTCTTCCTTGTTCCCTCTAACCTGTGTACCATCAAGACTGTTAGGCCTTCTCCACCCTTTCTGCTGGCCTTCATCCACACTGCGGCCGAGGTACCCTCTTTTCTTCTAGGCTCCCTATCTTCTTGAATAAAACTCTAATTACTATAACCATCGTGTTTTTTTGTAATTAGACATAGTTTCTATTAATTAAAATAATGTATTTAAATAAAGTGCCTAGTGAAATAATAGATAGGATTTATCACTAGCTTTTCAACTGTTGTAGTTTCCTCACTTATCCACTAGGTTTGCTGGTGAACAGTTGATTCAAATTTATTTATTGGACTAACTCAGTGTTCATGTTTATTTTAC
>NW_011888824.1:5485164-5488923 GCF_000151845.1 Pteropus vampyrus | reverse complement strand
AGAAATAGTTAAGGCAAAAGTTGCTTTCGTCAGTGCAATCTGTACCTTAGTTTCTCCTCATAGAATTTCTCAGAACTATAATTTTCCTTTCCTAACATACCACTCACAAAAAATTTTCTGAAATAATGTTCAAAAAAGTGTTCTCTCTTCTTATACAAAAATTTCACTAAAATTCTCAAATTTCATTTCAACTCCTCTCTACCGTTATCATCAGGACATAAGGGAGACAGATACCAAATATTTTACTACTGACATCATATTTAAAACACAATTCAATCTAATTATTCAAAGGGAAGTTTTTCAATACAAATATGGCTTAGAAGTGAAAGAAACACACTAGGCCAAGCTGAAAACTAATAGCAGTATTTTGGTGTGCTTATTAACAAGTTATAATAGGAAACTTAACAATAGTTTTCAGTATCAACAGAGTTGTTTTCTAAAATGGTGCTAGGGTGTAGTATAAAGGGTTAGCCTGGGAATCATCTGAAATTCTTGTTCTATCATTTAATAGTTCTATTACCCTCAAAAAATGACATAAGCTCTCAGTTTCAATAAAATGGAAGCAATCATAATGCCTGTCTTGCAACGTTATGAGTAGGATAAAATGATGTAATGCATGTAAGGTGCATAGCACAATGTCTGGCACAAACTTGACACACACTGAATGTTACCTTTCTTCCTTGTTCCCTCTAACCTGTGTACCATCAAGACTGTCAGGCTTTCTCTACCCTTTCTGCTGGCCTTCATCCACACTGCGGCCGAGGTACCCTCTTTTCTTCTGGGCTCCCTATCTTCTCAAATAAAACTCCAATTACTATAACCATCGTGTGTTTTTGTAATTAGACACAGTTTCTATTAATTAAAATAATGTATTTAAATAAAGTGCCTAGTGAAATAATAGATCGGATTTATCACCAGCTTTTCAGCTGTTGTAGTTTCCTCACTTATCCACTAGGTTTGCTGGTGAACAGTTGATTCAAATTTATTTATTGGACTAACTCAGTGTTCATGTTTATTTTACAGTGTTTATCTTTATTATCAATTATTCTAACCCACAGAAAGAAAGCAAGGCTCTTAATAAAATGGAGCATAAAGTTTCGATTTTCACATGAGTCACACTTGTGAATAGTGTGTTCTTTTGTCTTGGTCTCAGCGCATGCTGCAAATCAAAAGAGGATGAGAAGAGTTTTGTGCATGTAAACAGCTGTATCACAGTGTTAAGTTGATCATATGGAAGAATCTAAAGCCCATCCCCGCCTCTTGCTTTTTAGTCTGAGTAGAGAATAAAACTAGGAAGAATCACTTTATATCCACGGGAAGGATTTACTAGCTTATAAAAATAATAAACCTTTCTTAATACTGGTGCTTTGAACTTGCTGAGTGCCTTTCAGCAGTGGATTCCCAAGCACTTCACTGATAGCAAGCCCTAGGGCCTCAGGATGGACGCATTATTTTCAGGTCATAGTTGGGGAGATAGACACAAGGGATGACTTGCTCAAGGACACAGAGTAAGTCCTAAGCAAGCTTATATCTCAAGAACTCAGACCAGATCTAACCTCTAGGCTACTCTTTCCCCCACTCATTTATTTCACAAAAGGAAAACAATGATTTCAAATGTACACTCAGTTAAGCATAAGGATACATCCCTTTCCACCTGTTTTAACACGTTTTTGAAATTTTGCTTGTTTCCACATCGGCAGGATTTTCAGATGATTAGATGTGAGTGTCTTTTGTTTAGAGTGTCTTCTGTAGGGGACGAGAAGTTCGGGCGAACAAGGATCCTGCTCAGTAACCAATTCATGTTTAGCCTAGTTGAGTGGTGACCCACAAAAACTATTCCAATTCTGAGAGAGGTAAATATGTTGGGCATCTTAACTTGGTCGGGGGTGGGGGAGTGGTTCTAAAATGAAAAATGACAGCATTTAGATCAAGTCATTTGGATTCTATGCAAGAGCATCTCATTAACACCTATGAAAATAAGCAGAAAAGTACAGAAGGGAATAATCTTTGAAACATAAAATGATGTTTCTTTCAGAAAAACAAACAAAAAATGTGGGACAAGTTAACCAGAAAAGGGAGCAATAGAGGAAAGTAGACACTGAGAAGTGAAAAGTGGCATCAGCAAAGCTGATATCACCAATGGTAATTTGCAAACAGATTTCAGGAGAGACCTGTAACCTCACTGGACCGGGATGATCAAAGGGAATAGGCAGTCATATGATGGCGAGTTGCTGGGAGAACAATTTTATCGTACCAATGTTCCAAAGAATAAGATAAAATAAAATATATCCCTAGTTTCTAGATTGAAATTGGCATGTATTTAAATTGTCTAATATAGATGCAACAGATCAAAAAGTAACTGTAAATCATCATTAATATAAAGGTCAACATTTAAACTATCAAGACTATAAATAGAATAATTGAACGTTGTTACTCATGCAAGGTGCTGCATTAATAAAAGCTTTTCTATCATCCTTACATCATCCCACTCCCAAATGCACAAAAACTTTTTGAGACAACAATCTTTATCATCTAAGGGAAGCATCAGCCCCAGCAGCCAGCAGGTCACTCCTTATTTTTTCTTTCCTTCCTTTCAGTTTGATCTAGGAAGTGATATTTACCCCTTGATGTTAATAGAATAATAATGGACTCTGAGAGTGTCCGCCACTCTAAATGTTGATCGCAACAAGAAAACATTGCCACAAGAATGTTTATAAAGTTCGTGCTTTTGCTTTTCAACACCCAAGTGATCTTTCCTGTGATTTTTAAAGAATTAAGGATAAATTGGCATTTTGATTAAAGGAGAAATAAGCCCCACAGAACCAAGAGAGTCCATGTAACCCTTGTCCTCATATACACATGGTTTTGAGCCTGGGACAAGATTGGAGAATGCATTTTGATAATGCCTTTATAAAAGGTATCTTATTAGTAAAATGAGTGAAATATGATTGCCTTGAGACAATTTTATTCATAATTCCATTCAAAATCCAGTTGTGTTGTAGGACACTTGTGTCTGTGTTACTACACAAACCACATGTTTAGGGTTTGTTTCTATTTTATCCAGAAACAAAGAAAACAGCACTATCTTAAGCAGAGTTGCTGTAGTTGGCTTCTCTCTTCCCCATGGCCTTTTTTTGGAAAAAGTCGTACATAGAGCTATATTTTCCATACACGTTTAATAGTACTTTATGCCCCAGGCATATAAACAGAAAAACATTATTTTCTTAGTGTTCTTTTTTTATATAATTATTTTATAACATTGATTTATTATTAAATCAATCATTAAGCACAACTAGTATTTGGATTTAGAAAATAGTTTGAAATCAGCTTCAGCATTTCATTTTTTTGCTGTATTTTGCTTTGGTTGCACAGTATTGAGAAAAATCCTAATCTGACCATATAAATTTCTAGAAACAGTGAAACTTTTGCTACTATTACAATCTCAAAATATTCTTCAAAAAAGCAAGGAGGAACATTTCATTTCAAAAACTGAATCATCAATAATATGTAACAACTGCTTATTCTTACTCATAAATATAAAAGTTGAAACACCCGAAATTTATAGAAAGTGCTCCAAACTCCATTGAACAAGGTAGCTTCTCATTTGTTTTTGCAGAACTATGCAGTTATACTGGGAACAGGGCATGTTCTGAGCAGATCCCCAGACTTGAGTTGGCATTTAATTGGGCCGAACATTTATGTAACACTGTAGTGTATTTGTACAGTTTTACATGGGCACACTTGAGCAGGCCTGAATTT
>NW_011888824.1:5482105-5485114 GCF_000151845.1 Pteropus vampyrus | reverse complement strand
TGCTTTTGCTTTTCAACACCCAAGTGATCTTTCCTGTGATTTTTAAAGAATTAAGGATAAATTGGCATTTTGATTAAAGGAGAAATAAGCCCCACAGAACCAAGAGAGTCCATGTAACCCTTGTCCTCATATACACATGGTTTTGAGCCTGGGACAAGATTGGAGAATGCATTTTGATAATGCCTTTATAAAAGGTATCTTATTAGTAAAATGAGTGAAATATGATTGCCTTGAGACAATTTTATTCATAATTCCATTCAAAATCCAGTTGTGTTGTAGGACACTTGTGTCTGTGTTACTACACAAACCACATGTTTAGGGTTTATGTTTCTATTTTATCCAGAAACAAGGAAAACAGCACTATCTTAAGCAGAGTTGCTGTAGTTGGCTTCTCTCTTCCCCATGGCCTTTTTTTGGAAAAAGTCGTACATAGAGCTATATTTTCCATACACGTTTAATAGTACTTTATGCCCCAGGCATATAAACAGAAAAACATTATTTTCTTAGTGTTCTTTTTTTATATAATTATTTTATAACATTGATTTATTATTAAATCAATCATTAAGCACAACTAGTATTTGGATTTAGAAAATAGTTTGAAATCAGCTTCAGCATTTCATTTTTTTGCTGTATTTTGCTTTGGTTGCACAGTATTGAGAAAAATCCTAATCTGACCATATAAATTTCTAGAAACAGTGAAACTTTTGCTACTATTACAATCTCAAAATATTCTTCAAAAAAGCAAGGAGGAACATTTCATTTCAAAAACTGAATCATCAATAATATGTAACAACTGCTTATTCTTACTCATAAATATAAAAGTTGAAACACCCGAAATTTATAGAAAGTGCTCCAAACTCCATTGAACAAGGTAGCTTCTCATTTGTTTTTGCAGAACTATGCAGTTATACTGGGAACAGGGCATGTTCTGAGCAGATCCCCAGACTTGAGTTGGCATTTAATTGGGCCGAACATTTATGTAACACTGTAGTGTATTTGTACAGTTTTACATGGGCACACTTGAGCAGGCCTGAATTTGTAAAGGAAATTTAAGCACCATTACATACCTAATCAGTGGCATATTTAGGAGAAGTAAAAATATTTTCAGAGAAGGCAGAAGAAGCTGTATTCTGAGACTATACAAAAATGAGTTAACCTGAGACCACAAGATAAGACATCAGTGATATCAAAAGAGTTAAAATTTAGTGAGTAGCCCATTGAACACTCATGTCATTTCTATTCTTTTTCCAAACAGTTAAAATGTATGTATGGAATAAAATTCAAATCAAATGTTTGCAGCTTCCCAAAGCACTTTGCAGAATTCCTCGGGCATATGGCACAGTGCCTGGCACAGAATTAGTAATAAATATTTGTTGACTGAATAATAAATTCTAGTTTGAAAATTCATTGGCATAATATAGTGAAGTTTTCTCAAGACTCCTTCAGTCTCTCAGAGGGAGTCGTTCTATAGTTATCTACCTTTCATACCTAATCAATTTTAAAGCTTATTATGACTACTTTACAACAGAGGTTTTTACGTGTGTAACTGCAGGTCTGTGAGAGAGGTACTATTATCCCAATATTATAGCTTAAAAATCAAAACAAAATGATACGTATTAGGGTCTATTAATGGTCAAAGTGTGGAAATGAGATTCAGAAGCTGGGCGATGAGGCCCCCCAGACTTTCATGCTTTCCCTGCTCCATCTCTCTATCTTTGACACTCCCCATCTAGCCCTTCATTTCCTATTTCTCCCACAAGCCGAAAGCACTACATATAATTTAAAACCCGCTTGGATTTTGGAGTTAGAAAAAGCCATCATATCTAATAATTGCACTTGTTCACATGTAAAAGAATTGAAATAATAAAGTATATTATTATATATACTGGATAATAAAAATAAAAGAATAGTATATCTGCACATCACGTGTATAGAATATGTTCTTTAACTGGGCATAAAGTACATGATATGATCTTATCATATCAGAGCGCTTCATAGTGAGAGTCCTTTCCTATTCAGAAATGAACATTATATTCCTCCCTTTGTAACTTTTTGTTTAAAGAAAGTTGCTTAAATGTTTTTTTCCCCTAGAAAATAGAGAGGGTACTGATCACATAAACATGGAGTATTTAAATTGCCTTGCTGATAATTTTGCTAAACCTCCGAAAAAATCACCTCTGCTGTATAAATAAGACTGGAGACAATAGGCAAGGATCAGGGTTTCCCAGCACATAATGTAGGCTTTGTCTGGTGGGTGTTTTCCTTGGTTTCTTTCTCCTCGATAGAGTGGTAACAAAAGTATAGCTTTCCCACTTTGTCCCAGAGATGGGGGTTTGAAGTCTATTGAAGGCAACTTTGTGCCTTATCTAAGCCTCTCACGATGGGTCACTTAGAGGGAAAAGCCCTGCTTCATTGGTTCCTTGACGGGAAAGAGGGGCCGCAGTGGGGACAAGGAGAAGTTCTCTGCTTAAAGGGATCTGGCAGCTTTGCATAAAGGAAGATGTTTATCCCTGTTTATGGCATATCCCTTCTCCCTTTATAATTCCCATGGTTAATGTTACTTTTTATAGCACGTCTGACTGTCTGGGAAGAAGCCACATTGTTCCATGCCTTAGAAAGCAAAAGCGAAGGCTGAGAAACGTTCAGTAATGCTGTCTGCAGAAAGGTTTCTGGCTTTCAGACTCTACCAGGCAGATTAACTGTGTGTGTGTGTGTGTGCGTGTGTGTGTGTGTGTGTGCGCGCGCGTGTGTTCACTCAAGCACATATATACAGTATATATGATGTGAATGCTTTTCGACTGGGTAATTCATTTAAAAGAATCAAAAACTTTGTATACTCCTGCAACTTCTTTGGTATAGTGAATACATTGTCAAATGGATATTGATTATCAATAATTAGTTGATTCAAAATTCCAGTGTCATTTTTTTGGTGGTATAGTAAATTGGGAGAATCCCAAATATACAAAAAATATCTATGGAAAACACAAAAAAATTCTGTGATCTACTTTT
>NW_011888824.1:5475178-5479265 GCF_000151845.1 Pteropus vampyrus | reverse complement strand
ACTTCACTGATATCTCCAGAGTTTACCAGAGTCTACCAGAGTCTAGTGAATATTCATGTTGAATGAATTAATGCTGATTTTAAGAAAGTGGAATTTTATATGATTTCACAACTGACTGAAATAGTTAATATCAAGTGTTCATATATCAGGAGGGTTTGAGCATATTCCCCCAAGTCCTGAGCCCCTTCCAATGCTCATGCTCTATTTATAGATAAAGAAAAGAGAACTAACGTGCATTAGGCAGTAATTATGTGCTAAGAATGATGATGGGTGTCTCTTTATAGCCTCATAATACAACTAGGAGAAAGAAGTTGCTACCCGTCACAGAATCATAGTAGAAACTCAAGGAGATTAGACTGTATACCCAATTTCTCAGACCTATGAAGTAGCTGAAGAAAGGTGAACTACACCAAAGGGGTCCTCTGCCCATTGCTGTAAATTCAGATCAACTGGATTTTATCTGTGCCTGAAGTATTTGCTTTACCCTGAACCTGTCTTCAAAATTAAGAAAAATCCCAAAACAGGGAAGTCGCTTCAGTGCTCATCTCCTAGGTTTTCCAATTAGGTCAGGCAGGCTATCCAAAAGTAGCCATTTCCAAAGCATCACTCATGGAGCAGATGGGAAAAGATCTCCCTTCTCCCCTCCGGGGCGCTCAGTGGTCCCACCCACCTGCATCTGGGATCAGGCCAAAGCACGAAGAGCCACAGGGTCCCTCCAGAGCGCCTAGCTTCGGGCAGATGGCTCCTTGAGTCTTGATCAGAATCTAGATCCTACACACAGGCTGTAGCTGCCTGGCAAGGGTGTTGCTTTATAAAGGAACAAAGACAGCATTAAAGCAGCCCCAGGGCACTTTCCAAGAGATTCTGAGAAAAAAGAAAAAGGTTAGTGGTCACCAGTAGAGGAAAAATAAAAGCTATGTTTTCTAGACATTTATGTATACATGCCAATATGTATGTATGTATGTGTGCATGGTTAATTCTAGGGACCCAATACAGAACAAAATAAAGTCTCTTCTGAATGAGTTTCCTCCTAGAGTTTAAAACTCCCTGTTTGAGGAGCATGTAGCTGAGTAGTCCATTAATACTTGACACATTCACTGACTGTTTCAGAGGTCCTGACATATCCATAGTTAAGGTTCCACAGGGGCCTAAACAGAAGAGCCTCACAGCAGCCCAGGAAAGTGCATTCAAACAGGTCTCATCTCCTGAAAAAGAATCCTCCCGGTACTATCACACGTTAAGAAATGCTCTTACAAAAAAAAAAAAAAAAGAGGAAGTTTTTATATCCCTTTTAAATTAGACTTTCCTTTATTATTTTATGAAAATGAAATAAAAAATATTTTTAGAAGGCTGATAACAGTTATAAGAGGAATCACTTTCAACTAATTAATATTGACAATGGCTCTTGAATTATGTCTAATTTTTTTAATTAGGATTTTTTTCCTTTTTTAAGCCCCTATGAATGGGCATGTCTGTGTTACAACTTTCTTGTTGAACCATAATATAAGAATCACTCAGCTTACCAATTTTTCCATGAAAAAATTTTTTCTTATCATAAATGCTTGTTTGAACCTTTCCAACTATATTTACATAAGTTTGGGGAAGCAGCAGGAAGTCTCAGGGTATGGAGAAATATACCAAATTTTGTAGTGTTTTAACAGGGGTTTCGCCTGCCAAAAACCAAACAAAACAAACTCTGACATTAGCAAATTATTTATTGGTGAGTTGTTGGCTCACAGGCTGGCAAGAGAGATGTTATCCTCTTTCACCTCAAAGAAGAAAACTTTTTGGATTAATAAAGAACTGAATTAGAGAAATGGCTTTCTCATCCCTAATATCCAACATCCTTTTAAAATTTCATATTCTTCCAAAACCAAATTCAATGTCATAGAAGAGTTTTAAACCACAACATTTTCCTAATCTAGGATTTCTCACCAAAATCAAGGCCTGTGGAGATGTTTTTGGTAAATTTTGTTTGCCTCCATCCTAAGAAGGTCACACTAAGCAAAACCCAGAATTGGCCACTAAGGAACAAAGCTCCCAAAGGCAGCATGGTTGTTTCTAGGTCAAGCATACAGCACTGGCTTTCCCTTACCTGTTTCCTTACTGCCAAAGAGATATTGTGTGTATCTATAAGAGGACTTAGCAATGTCCCTCTACTTTGCGTTGACTGTAGAATTGACCAAATTCTCCCAAATTCCCTCTGACTGAAATGCTTTTCCCTCACTTCTGACATGTTGCTGCTCATATATCACTCAGCTCTCAAAAAGGCCTTCTCTGAGCCCCTACAAAAACTGACTCACCAACACCATCTCTCTCCCTAATGTCTCACCCTGCATTATTCTTCCTCATCATGCTGACTTGCTACATTTGTTTGTTGGCCACTTCTCCCTATTTAGATTGTTAACTCATTGGGGACAAGAATTTGCATTTTGGGGGGAGTTCAATGCTGTATTACTCAATACTTGAAACAATGCCTGGCGAATAGAACACGTCTCTGAGATATTTGTCTTATGAATTAATAAATTGATGGTAAGAGGCCTTCGCCGAAAGTGTCAGAAAGGATTCAGGCCATTTATTGAATGTTTACGGCATATTGCCCTCAAACTTTGTGTGTAGCCTAGAGGCAGGGCACTACACTATAGCATCTGGAGGACTTCCTTCAGGCTCTGGGAACGTTAGGGCTGGTAAGTGATGGGTGAAAGGATAAAACTTTCACAACTTTGACCTAGTCACAGATTTAATGTCCTTAGTCTACATTCAAAGCCCTCTAGAGCAACGGTCCCCAACCTTTTTGGCACCAGGGACAGGTGCCCCTCTGAGAATCTAATGCCTGATGATCTGAGGTGGAGCCGAGGTGGTGATGCTAACACTGGGGAGCGGCTGCGAAAACAGATGAAACTTCATTTGCTGCCCACCACTCACTTCCTACTATGCAGCCCAGTTCTTAACAGGCCATGCACCAGTACCGGTCTGAGGCCTGGGGGTTGGGGACCCCTGCCCTAGAGAATGGCTCCACTTTATTTTCCATCCTTCTCTCTTTCTCTCGGGGTAAACACACATTCGCAGCTAAAGTGAGCTATTTTCTGCTAGGTGTGTTCACCCCAGCACTATGCTCTATTTACGATATTTTATTTTCCCCACAAATATTCTTTCTACCCTTCCCAGCTTTCCTAGCTACTTTGCCCATCATCGCACATCTAAATTTCATCTCATCCACCCTTCAAGGCCTCCTCTAGGAATCGTGCCTTTTGTGAAACTCTTCTTTGCACACCCACCATCACAATCATGACCACCATTCTGACTGGAAGGAGCCTGTCCTCTCTACTCTCACTATTTAAGATGTCCATCTCTCTGACTGCAGTAACATTCTATTGTGTACTTTAAGCTTTTGGTTATTTTTGTTGTTGTTTGCTTAGTTTGTTTTTGCATGAGCCTCAGCTTTGCAATTAGACCAAGCAGCAGTTTCTCTTGTTTTTATTAATCTGCCTTTACCCAGTTCACATGCCCAAAGCATTTTTAGTTCACAGTTATTCTCAACTGCAGGGCACACATCCCAAAGTGGGGAGGGGAGGAGGTAGGGGTAGCAAGTATCTGAATCTATGGGGGCTGGGGAGAGAAGGTATGTAAGCTAAAAGAATCCTCTGCCTCTTGCTACCCCACTCCCCAATTTCTGACATCTCAAATAACCTCCCCACATTTGTGATTCATCGTATGAGACTAGAAACAACTGTGCATTATTCACTATTGCATCCCCTACATTGTCTAGCACGGTGCCTTGAACTTGGTGCAGAAAAATATGTTTGATGAATGAATGAACGTATCCATAGGAAATGTTTCTGTTCCCTTGTACCTAGCACCTCCCTGATCCCAGCTTTGAAACATGCATCCATAAGGCAAGCTATAAAACACCTTCATCTTTAATCCTTATCCCCGTCTACAGCCACACACACCCTCTGACCAGGCATTTATCTCAGGGCACAAAATGCCATTTGCCTGCTGATCAAAGGCTGTGGGAATGGGCGGCATGAACAGAATGGCAGCTGCACTCAGATCCTGCCCACACCCTTCCTGTTTGCAGCAGCCC
>NW_011888824.1:5457351-5474138 GCF_000151845.1 Pteropus vampyrus | reverse complement strand
AACCTGGTACAATTAACGGAAATGCAGCCCTTATTTTCTTTTTCAGAAAAATAAAGTAGTTTCCATGAGGCCAATTCAGAAAAATTAATCGATCTAGGGTAGAGTCCCAAGATCAGTACTGTTTTTAAGAACAACCAAGATAGTTCTAATGTATAGTCCAGGTGGAGAATCAGTGAAGAAGGTACTCTCTAAGGTATCTGCTGGTTTTAAAATGTTATGGTTTCATAGTTTAGGATCCAAGTATGTCTATATTTTTATTTAAATAAAATTGACACATAACATTATGTTAGTTTCAGGTATACAATAAAATGATTCGATTTTATATGTACTATGAAATGATAAGTCTACAAAATGATGTCACTATAAATCTAGTTAACATCCATCACCACCAAGTTTCTCTACTAATTTTTCTCTCCTCATCTACAGATTTGATTATCAGCTCCTCACAAGGCCCCCATGTCTTTCTGAAATTGGTGGAGAAAAAATTCAACAGCTGACCCCTGCTACTTCTTCTCCCACTTGGGGACATGAGAGCAGGTGGTCGAGCATTTTCTCAATCCTCCAGGGACCCAATTTCACAAGGCATGTAAGTTTGGAGGGCTCTGGGAAAATTAAAGCAGGGTCATATTCAGGAGCAGAACTTACCCAAGAAAAATACAAAACGTCATTGAAACAGTATCAGTGAGGAGAAGAGGTCACAGTAGCAGACCCCTACTAAGCAATTTAGATTCTAATCCACTTTTCATCATGAACAAGGCTGCACTGAACCAAGGCAACTCCCCTCGTACCCTTAGTCACCAACTGGGATGTGCCTCCTCTACTGTCCTTGGAAAACACTTAGTTATCTTTATAGACCTCACCATCTTAGCTTTTTGTTTCCTAAATTGCAACTAAATCATTCTAATAATCTCTCTGTTCCCTTTCTGCCTCCAGGCATCAAGCTCTCTGAACAGTTTCTGGGGTCCATAGTCCTGTCATCATGGCAGACCTACTTGCTTCCCCCTAGGGAGGCTCTTCCACAGGCAAATGGTCTTGGGAAGGGCTCTTGGTGACAACCACGTAAATCATTACCAACAATTCTCAAGTGGTTTAATATCAAGCATGCAGCTGCATAAATAGCAAAGGAACATGCAGCATTAAAAATTAAGGAAAATGCTAAATATCTCATGCAAATGGAATAGATAATAAAAGCAAAAGATAAATGTGATTATGTTCATTTAGATCTTTAGAATAAAATCTCGGGAATTGGAAAGGGTTCTATTCACTATATAGGCCAACTCCCAAAGGATGGTCTCTTCAGCATCCTGGGCATATGGCCATCCAGGATCTGACTAACCATCCAGTGATGAAGTTAACTCTCTCACAAGGCATACCATTTTATTTTGGATCTTTTTTAAGTAAAACTTAACTGGCCAAGTACCAAATTAGAAGCATTGTGAGTTATAGTACAGCCCTGAAGGAAAACATCTATCTATATCACAAAAATAAAGAAAACACAAGTTGAGGAGGAAGGTTGTAGAATAGGTAACAGTGGTGTGAGATATTTATTTATAATTTTCCTTTGGAATCACTTTTAAAATTGCACATTCGTATGACATTTGCATGTCCCAACCTAGAGAATAGATATCCCCATTTAGTAGCTTCTGCCATTAGATAAAAAATGGATGGGGATAAAATACATTTAATCAAAAAAAAATACTAATGCAAATTTCTTCTAAAAGTAAGGTTTTTTTTTTTTTTTAATAATGAATTTGTTTTTTGAAGCTCCAACTATTTGGTTAAAATTACCTCATCTTTGTGTTTTAGTTATTTAAATGTTATGGGTAAGTAGGGAGTGTCATCATTATCTCTGCTCCTCCAAAATTCAGGACTTGTAGGAAAATTAATTTAAATATGGGTAGCAATTATACGAAAATCATTGGAGTCATAGAGTATCATTTAGATCTGATCCTTAAAACAAAATTTTAATCCAAGATGTGCTATGTAAATACTGCAGATGAAGAAAGATAAGAATTTATTAAGAGATAAAATTTGCTCTCTGAGATTAATTTCAGGTCTTAATGCATGGATTTTATTCCTTCAACCTGAAAATATGGCTTTTCGGCTTTTTGTATATTAATCAAGATAAAGATATCCCATGTACATACTATTTTCAGTATAAACCAAGATAGGTTTATTTTCAAGTGCTATCGGTCAGTGTAGTTCTCTGAAATGATTATATTTTCCAGGATATAAAAGAAAAAATAATAATGACTAATGTTTATTGAGTACTGACTATGAACCTGGTACTATACTGAGAACTGTACATTTATTTTCTCATTTTGAAGAATAATTATTATTTACTTTATCTGAAATTACTTCCCAGGTGCTAGAAAATTGAATCAGCATCCACCTAGCTTTCCAAAGGCATTACATTTATGAGGCACTTTAAATTTCTCAGTGTACTTTCATATCTTTAATCTCTTTAAAATCCTCTGTGGTAGATAGGGCAGATACTGACAAAACCAAGAAGATGTTGGGTGGAATTGCCTAAGACAACCAAATATGAAGTAGTAGGCTAAAAATAGAAGCTAAATCCTACTTTCTACTTTTATTTATAAAATGAGAAAAATGTAAAGGTTGTCTTCAGGTTTCCAGTTTTGAAATCCCTACCCAATAAGTCATTGCCCAAGACTGAGAAGTAATCAGCCTTACTAACTTCCAGACGTTTAGAAAATAGTTCTGTGTTCATCAGCTTACTGTCACATCTAGACCCATCGCCACCTTCGCAGATCTGGTGATGAGTCCTAACTGTAGAAATTCACTTAAATTCAAACCAAACTAGCATTGTCGCACATGCTCTGGGAGTCTGAGAGATAAATGAGCTCAAGTTTCTAAGAATCCTAAATATCCTTTGGAAAGATGAATGGAAGAGATAATTCCAACTGGGAGAAATAGAGAAGTCATCCATAAGTTTAGTAAAAATAAGCAGCATATGCAGGGTCTGTTTCTAAGCACAGTGAATGAAAACAACTTTTTGCAGAGATAAATTCTGTGAGTAAGCTCTATTTTGGGGAGCTGTCAGAGAAGCGTATCCTAATGGGGAAGCATCATTTATTTGTTTGCTCTACATTATTCTTAGTGTCTTGTCCAGTGCTCAAGTCAGAGATGAGAACCGACATGTTTTTGTGTTTCTATAAATGAGTTTATCAGAATCTATTTTTAAAAAATTGATAGTATTATAAATGCATCTACTCACTTGCTCAACAAATATTTATTAAAGATATATAATTCTGGACCCAGTTGCTACCCACGTGGAGTCTGTAATTTAATGAGAAGGACATACATTAAACAGCTAATCATATAATTACTTATTAACTCCAATGGCGGGTTTTTCCTCTACCCTAGGATCACTTCACTTTGTCTCAAACCTGCTTTTAAGTCAGCTAGTTGACCGCTCACCGCTCCTTGAACTGAGGGCTCCTTCCAGCTCCACCATGGGCCACAGACCACAACCTACCTGGCTGCTATTTACTGAGGACCCCTATAAAATTTTGCATCCTCCTCCGGGGCCCATAAGGAGAATAAAAGAGTATGAGGTAGGCCTCACCTTCATCCGCTGCTGCATCTCTTCCTTCTCCATAGCCGCACCACACATGTATGAACGTGTCGATGTCACTGAACAGTTGGGCAAAATTCAGGGGAATTGTAAAATGTGAAAGAAAAGATACATGTTAAATATAATACCACATTTAGAAAACAGCAATATTCACACACAAATATAATGCATATAAAAATATGTTGTCTTTATTCACGGTGGTTTAGGAGAGAGGGCAGTGGCAATTATAAGGCAGGTCTAGTCATCTCTGTGCCCCCAAGCCACCTTTGGAGCTGCTCCTTGTTGAATCATTTCCACTGGGGGTGAGGGTGGGGCAACACCTTGCAAAACTAATTCCTAAAAGGGATATCAGAAATGTCAGGGTTCTCCTACTCCTAACATGCTACCCCAAAAGAATTTCCTATTGCTCTTTCTGAACACTGCCTGGCCCCCATCTGGAACAAAGTTCTACCTGGAAGCAGTAGCGCAGGCAGGAAGTTCAATTAACTTCATGTTTCATGCTTTTCCTGAGTAACCTCTAAATGTGGGCACTGTGCTAGGACCATGGCAAGTAATGATGAGAGCGTGCAGGTTTTGTACTGAGGATGTCTACTAGACATTATGGGAATGCAGACTCAGGAGCAGTGAGGTAGGGCTCGATCCCATAGAGGTAGCTCTTGAATCAGGAAGAACTGAATCAGAGTACAGCATCATTAAATAGGCTAGGAATTCCACCTTTTGGCAAGAAGAAAACAACTGAGCAGGCAACTCTAGAGATCAGTCCTAACGCCAAGGAAGGAGATGCGCACACAGCCATGGATATTCCCTGCTGTCATATGGGGAAGCAAAACAGGAGACAGAAAGGGGCAAAGTGGCATTGCTCCTGACCCGCACAGGGACAGGGTGACACCTCGCGGAGACTCTAAACCCAGGGTTAAAATGTTCTTACGTTTCCTTCTTGGCCTCCCTGCTGCCTCAGGCTTCAGGAACCCCTAAAAACTTATTGGTCACTGAAGTGCCACAGGCGCCGAGGTCCCTGACTGCTGCTCTCAGAGGCCCGTGCCCTGAGCACAGTCTCCCAGGGGATCAGTGGCTGCTTTCTCCAGCTCTACCTTTGTTTTCCTAGTCTGTTCCTCCCTGGGCTTGTTTGTGTAAGAAAACCTCTCTCCCTGTTTCCTGTGTCTCTGTCATTTCCTCCATTGCCATTCTATACTGTGTCACTGAGAACCATTGTTTTTCTTTCTAACCACAGCTGGTCTCTGGGAATGGCCGGTAGGTGTGTGACAATGTGGGGAGGAAGGCAGGTCTGCCAGGGCCATTTCAGAACTGCTCTCAAGCACCAGAGGATCACAGTAAACTGGTGGGAGTGGTGTTTACTTGCCAGCTAGGGAAGGAAGAAACTCAATATCAGGAGACAGCTTTTTGCCAATTAATCCTCAGACACTATCTAACTGCAGGCCTGTTCCCAGGAGCGAAGACTGGAGATGTCTGATAGTGCTGATAACCATCTTTGCAAAAGGAAGCTATGATTGTCCTATTTGCTTTCTGGTTTTTATACATGTTCTTACTGCTTTTAAATTAACTAAAAATCAACTGAGCTTTATTTAAAAGGGAACCTAAACAGAGATCTGAAACCAGGCACAGGACACCGGGATATTGAGTGAAAGCCATTTAGGAATGGATTTCCTTGCGGTTCTATTCAGCGCTCTGACCTATTATCCCCTTGGATCAGCCCACTATTCACCCAGCTTGCACTGTAGTGTAAGGTAAACTACTTCATGCTTTCCTGGCAGAGCTTAAATCAGACAGGTTCTCACAGGAGCTCAGATTCTGGGTTGTTTTCCCGAGCACAGGGAGAAGGAACTGAAAAAGTAGCTGGCCTGGGGAAAGAGGCGTGTGATGCCTTTCCATTCGCTGTGAAATGCCGATGCCTGGCGTACACACTGATTTCCAAATATAAATGGGAGCAATACTGTGGTCCATATCCCACTGAAGGACTAAGTGATGCCTTGGCTTAGTTTTGTAAGACAGGGCTTTTTTTTTTTAGTGCAATTCCAACAAAGTGAACTGAACAAGATTTGACATAGAATTTCAGCTTGGTTTTCATAAGAGATGTATTGAAAAACACATGCATTTTATTGACTGTCACCGAGCATAAGTTTGTTGTTCTATTTTGGTAGCATATGTTCCATAAAACTTTCATGGTTTTGGCCAGCTCTTTTCATTCTACTTTCCCACCAGTTATGACACTAAGGGTCACTTATAAAGCAATTTTGTTTATTTCAAGTTTTAAAGGGCAACATGATTGCCAGAAACATGTAAACTTCCAGATTTCTGTTAGAGCAATAGAAAGCTATAAAGCACAAATGTAATAGAAACATATCAAATTCCCTTATTTCAAATAAAGTTATGTTTTTCATTAAAAGATTTAACTGTGCCCTCTGCCACCCCCATGCTGCAAAGCTGCTGATCTTGGGACACAATTTAAATATTGACTGGTCTCCATTTATAACTTAAGAAAATAATAGACAATACTCTTCAAGGCCAGGAGCAAATTTAAGTCTGTAAAATCATTTTCAGGGAATTCCGCCCCCCCAAAATCAAATGAGTAAAAGTCATTTTAGAGGAGACATTCTATTTAAAATAAAGGGGCATTCTTTTTTAAAACTGGAGATTTCTCAAATAAGAATATTTCTCAAATATTCTTTTATTGCTGGAATTAAATTGTTGCACTATACTTGGGCTTAAAATCAATTCTAGGACATACTGAAGTATTTAAGTATGAAAAGTATTTTCGAGTTGTGCTTCAAAATAAAAAGGAGGTTGATATGAGGACTTAAAAGTGTCTGAGGAGATGGATAAATGATGATTTGTTATATTAATTTGTCTACTTTTTCATGTTTCAACTAATCTATACTAATATTTTACAAATTAAAAAAGAGAGAGGCAAAAATATATGTGTTTTCATGTACAGAAAATTAACTGGTATTACTTCTTCATTTAGTTTTTCTAATCAAGTAACAGTTGACTAGTATGTCACTCTGATCCTATCTTTTCACAGAGGTCTGAAGTGTTGACACTGTCGGAAATCCAGAAATTTGAGCAGGTACATCATTTTTTAGATGACCAATGAAAGAGATGCAAACCACATAACTGCAATGCAAATGACTTGACATTATTAACACAGGTAATGGTCCAGTCTAAACAATTTCCAATGCAGACTCTTCTCATGCTTCTTCTTAGGCTTGGGGTGGCCTCTTCCTTCAAAAGTATTCCCTAGAAGTCTGTGGTTACAATACTTGGAGGATTAGGTATTTTCATCAGTTTACGTAGGTTAGATAGAATACAATTTATAGGGGAAATCTGAGAAATAACAATATTAGTGAATAAATGTGAGGAATGGGTTTTTCCATCTCTGGCTTTAGAATAAGCAAGTACACACAATATTAGCTGGGAGTATTCCAACATTTGCCTCAGCAGGAGATAGTCTTTTTATGAAAAGATAAAGCTCCCTCAGCAAGTGAAAGAGGAAGGGTCATTTTACTCCCAGAATCCACAATCTTGATACATGCAAATCTATGTTTTCTGGGAGTACCTCTCAGACTCTTGTCAGTGTTCCTTCTCTGTACTGCTGAGGATGGAGTCTTATGTTTTTTTAATCATTGGTTATCACAACATCTCCTTCCCAGGATATTTCATTTTCCATAGTTTATCTCTTTCACTCAAATTACACTTATATCCACATTAGCAAAGAAAGCACTAAATAATCAGTCATTGAGATCATTTTCTCATTTTCAAAGTGTTCAGTGACAAGATCCTCAAAACTTCCATGGCTAACAAATAGACTACATAGGAAAGTAAGTTAGGATCCTGGCCCAGAGGCAGTTAATCAATTTCATCATGTAGTTTAGCTGAGGAGCAGATAACATAGCCCAATATTTTGGTAATTAAACATTTATGGCATTTAGAGTTTGCCCTCCCAGGGGAGATTCAAGAACCAGCCTCTGGCATTGCATGGGGGAAATACCTCGCTCTGGCGTGCACTGTATTTGTATTTCAGGCCATTAGAGAGACAGGCTGTCCACTAAACCGAGCCGAAATAGAAGAGAATCCCTGTCTCTGCATGGGTTAAATAAAGATCACAAGTTACAGCAGCCGGCCTCAAAGGCCTGAATGGGCCTCTCCCCAGACACTCATTCTACTTATCTGGAATCTTAATCCCAGTCTGCACCTTTTGATCAGGCAAGCCTCAGACCACGAGGACTTATCGAAAGGGCTGGAATTTGCACTGTGCCCTATGCACTCCATCTTACTGGCCACTTGTAGGCTGGATTATGGGACTAACACTTCAACACTCACAAGAGGAGGCCTAGGAGTGGCTCATGGTGTTCATCACAGGCAAGGTGCCACGAGTCAAGTGGGAGGTCAAGCAGAACACGCCAGAGGCCTCACACAGCCTCTGTGGCTCTCCCCAGCTCTTCGTGTTAACAGAAACATCCTTCCTCACTACGCAGCAGCAGGGGTAATTTTTCTCTTGAATGTAGGCATGAAACTCAGTTTCTGAGTCTTCCTGCCCTTTTGTACATGTTTCCTTTTCAGGGTGGTCTAGACTGTCTTGTGTCTCACTGGCTTCCCATTTCACCCTAGGAGGCAGCTCCCACCTGTGCGACAAGCTGGTGGAAGTCTTCTAATCTTCCAGTCTGCCAGATTTCTGTTATCAACCTCCAGGCCTGCTGGATTCCAGGTTCTGCTTTTAGGGACAGCAATAGCCCCCAGGCCTTTAAGCCATTTTCCAGTTAAGCTGGAATATTACTAAGATTAATTAGTACCCAATCTGACTTTCTCATTGCATGTGCCCCAAACCCTAATTTAGAGCCAACTTTAGCTAAAAATTATAAAACAGAAGATACATGAACCCTTGGTGGCTCCCCTCCCCGACCATGCGCCCTCAATTTTCCATGTCCTTGCACTAACTCCTGGGAACAAAGGCCTCTCACAGAGAACCCCATTTGTCTTGCCATTCTCATGTAGTTTCTTCTCCAAAACTTTCCACGTTCCAGACTATCAAAATTCACTTTCTTTGAATTGCATTTCTTTCTGTCCCACTCAGTGATTTCTCCTTTGGAAAATAAGTTTCATAAATACTAATTAATATAAAGATGTTAATAGACAAGCAGGGCTAAGTATATGATAGCTTCTGAAAGTATTTTTACGGTAATTTAAACAAAAGAAAAGTCTTTATGCCAGAATTTTCAAGTACCCAGGATGATGATTACCTCAAGAAAAATTTATTTAGGGGCAAAGGGTCCTTTCCTGCCATCTCTTTCCATATAACCCAACCAGCCATTGCTCTGTAAGGTTGATTCTGATTTTTTTTCCATCATCTACTTTTCCCAAAGTCATACAGCACCCACACTCATTTCAGTTGGAACTCACACTTCTAGATTTAGTTGGCGGATGCTCACTTGGGATGGCAATATAATGCAATGGAAAGAATCCTAGCTTTGGAATCGCCAGATTTGGGTTATAGGCCCAAGTCTATCACCTGCTAGCCTCGTAACTTTGGCAAGTTATTAACCTCTTTGAGTCCTGTTTCCACATCTGTAAAATTAGAATTTATCACTTACTTCCAAGTTACTGAGCAAATTGAGTGAAACAACACACATAGTCGTTTAATGCAGCAGTTGACTTTAAAGCTAGTTATCTGTAATTCTTGGAATCATGGTTTTTGAACATACATGCCATCTGACAACTGCAGTAAATATAGATTAACTTGTCACTTAACTTCTCATTTTTGGCTAATAACTGCTTCATTCAATACTACAGAACTAGCAAATATTAGCTTACATCCTGAAAACTTAGGAAGATACTGAGATCATTTGAAATCCAATTTTTGGCTTATTTTAGATCATTTAGTGTCCTATCATCGGAAGCTTAAAAAACAAGATGTGGAAAGTGTAAACATTGAAAGTCTAAATATCATTCTTCCCTCTGAGGAAAGGAATGGCCTCCGCATGCAAACTTTTAGTATAAAAGCTAGCCTAGTTTCCAGAAAGCACAACCATCAGACTTTCCAACCTGACCCTTGAGAATATTCTCAAAAAAATGGCAAGGCTCACTGTGAAGATATCTTCCCAAGTAACAAGTCTAAAATTTCCCTGCTTCTTGACAATTCCAGAGGATCCCAAACTAACCATGAATGCTCGATCTGGTAAAATGTCCTATTTTTATATAAAAATATTTATCTAAGCACACTATGGAAAAGATAACAGTTATTAATTCTTTATTTAAGCATATCAGGAAGAGAAATATAATGGACCACAGCTGTCACCTTTTCTTACATTAGTGATTGCTATTTCCTCGCAGAGCCAGTCTCTCACAATTTAACTTCTTTTTTTATTCTTTTTTTATGCTTTGTGTGTGTGTGCGCGCGCTTTTCATACAAAAATCAAAACCTTTCTGTTCTGGGCTGAGAAAGAAAATGCCAATATTTTCCTTACTACACCTTGAGTCATAATTGGAAATCTGAGGCAAGTTAGTTTACTTGATTAAAAAGTTAAAAATAACAATAAAAAGGTGGCTGTTATTTATTATCCCCAATTCAGAGTTGAGGCTTCAAAGGCTCCAGGAGGTTCTGGGAGTGCCCAGAGTCACCTAGACCTTGGTGGCAGAATCGAGACTGGAACCCGGGGCGATCTGATAACACTCTGGTGTATCGAGGTCAGCAGCAAAGACTGGCCTTGTGGGAGCCAGTCACCTTTGTGAAGTTCACTTCACCTGAACCCTGGTCAGGTATCCTTCCACAGTGTACTGTTGTCACAAGTGGTGCCTAGTGAAAGAGTGAGAGACAGAGCAGCACACACAGTCGCTGCCAGAATCAGCATGCCAGAGGGTACACACAGCAGGAATGAGGCAACTGGGCTGACTTCTGTTTCTCTGTCCTTTAGAACCCTGGTTTTACCCTTTCTGCTTCAGGTAGAAAAACTAACACGTAAATTCTTTGTTCCCCATATGCCTAAGTAGGCTCCCCCTTCAGCTTTATTCATCTTTGATGTATTTTCATACCTCTTTCCTCTCACTCAAGAAATCACAGAAATTCTTCCTTTCGAAGGTCTTCACAATCTATTCATTCATTTCTACTCCTGCTGCCTACGTCCTGGTCCCGTGTTTTATAGTTTCATATTTAGGTTCTTGCAACAAGCTCTGAACTGCTTCCCTAGTTTTCAGAAACCCCCAGCCACCACCCCCACCCAGAGAGAGAAGCTCACAAACATACCTCCCTGTCTATGTCTTACAGCACACCCAGATTTGTCAGGCTCAAGCTCTGCTGATCTGGTGGGAAGAGCAGAATGAGGGGTTGAAAGACCTATTTCTGGCTCTACCACTGACTAGTTCTTTGACTTTTGTTGAGTTATAGAAAGGTTGAATTGAAAGTGTGAATTCCCAGCAGGGTCCTGGGAAACATTGATAGAAATAGATGGAACAAAAGAACAGTGGATGTGATTGAATATATTGATATGGGTACAATTACCTAAGCTTAAGAAGGTGGTTCTTAACCTTGGCAGCACATTGGGACCTTTAAAAAATATTGATAATGCTAAGGTCCACCTCCAGAGATTCTGATTTATTTTTTCTGGAGTGTAGCCTGGGCATCAGAGATTTTTAAATTGCTCTAGATATTTCTAATAGATACTAATGCCGAGAACTTCTCCAGAACAGTTTCTTTAGCTGGTTAATTGTACCAGTAAATGAGGCTGAAATATCACAACTGTCCTTGGAAAAACAAGGAGTCCAAAAGCTTAGAGAGGTGGGAGTATTGGAGTGATCCATTATGTGCAACCTGCCCAATCACCCAATCCCTTTCTTGCTTCCACTCTCACTTCAGAAGACCCATATGATGCTCCCTCAATTGAGAAATGCCTTTGATAGAGAAAGCTCTACCTTAGAAAGCTCACAGAGATACACGGCTGTCTCTATATCAGAAATAGGGTGTGGGATGGGGATGCTGCTATGGGCTTGGGTCCTGATTTCAATGGCAGTAATGGAACTTGGATGTGAAGACTTGGAAGAAGTCACTACCATCATGGGCCACAGAGACAGAGAGAGGTGAGCACAGTGTCAGACCTGAAGGCATCCAGTGGTGACTTACCGATCACAGCACCCTTAGGAATGGGAAAAATGAGCAGTTTACCAGGGTATTAGTTGATCCACATATCTGGGGGAAGGGTGGCCGGGGAGGGGGACAACTCTACATTTATTCAGCAAGAACCAGACTAGTTAACTGGAGAAAACTCTAGATGTACAGATGCCATCCCTCCACCAGCATCCTCATCAGGTATTCCAGAGTCTGAAAAAAGAAGGGCGTAGATATTTTTTAATAAAGTATCTAAGTGACACTGTTATGTTCTAGCCTTTTCCATACCCTCTAAGACTGGGAACAAGTGGATTAAATGATTTTTCTTTGGTTCCTTCTTAGGCCTAAGACTTCATGGTCCTATGATAATGCTAATCTTGTGTCAATCAAAAGCAGTAGAGCTTAATGCTACTTTTCCTGTCTCGTCTTCCACTAGTCCTGTAGCAGTGCTTCCCGACCTTTGTCACTCATGGCACATCTTGAAATGACATTATTTGCCTAGGACTCCAGGAGAAATAGTCAAAGCTGATCACAGTTGGAAATGGCTGCTCTCTTACTCCAGGCCCCTCCAGGTCATCTCAAAGGTTGAAGGCATCACTTTCTCATACACCTATTTCCACCCAAACCCCATCTTTGCACTTCACTCGCGTGAGTTCCGCTGTGAAGCTCTGTGGGCCCACAGGAACCCTCCCCTCCATTTCATGGTTGTCTATCCTGAGTGCTATTAAAAAGCCTTACTCATTATTATCTCAGCATCCTTGCCTTTCCATTTCCTATACCCCCACTTTATTCCTCTCTATCCAAGCCCAGTGCATCCTCTAATAAGCAATGAGAGTCTCAAATGTTCCCAGAAGTCTCCCCCACTTTATTCCTCTCTATCCAAGCCCAGTGCATCCTCTAATAAGCAATGAGAGTCTCAAATGTTCCCAGAAGTCTCCCCCACAGTGGAATTCCCAGTGCTTTTTCTCTGGACCACTCACTTGACATTGAATGATAGGTAATATGCCGTGAATTCCTACTGCATTTCACATGAGTTTACACGTGCATGGCCATGACTCTAGAAACTCAACAGTTTTGAGGAGGTGCTGCCAGCACAGCTACATTTTGGGCTTTGGCACTGAAAGAATTCACCACCGGAGTAGCCAGAGCAAGAGAGGAGAATGGTAAATTCCAAGGAGTGGTCAAGAAAACTCTTCTGCAAACTATCTGTGAGAAGCTTTTGGGACTTCCACGTGATCTGCATGTGTCAAGCACGTGCTTCTACAGAGAAATACGGACACATGGCAGTGACTGAGACACTGTTTCCAGCCCCAGCTGGGATGGCCTGGGGAACATAAGGTAGAGAGGAGACTGAGCTTCTCAAAGTAAGAAAGTGTATCTCATATCTTAGGGAGTACACAGCAAATGTACAAAGACTCAATAGATATTACTTAAAATTAGTTAAAGTCCACCTGGGAGAGAGTCTTTATCAATTAATATTTGATGTGGCAAGAAACAAAAGCTGTGACTAACTTAAGCCAAAGAAAGGGGTTTGCTGAAAAACTACCAAAGAGCTCACAGATTGGAAGGGAAGACTAGACGTCCAGGACCAGGGAAGGCTAGCAAAGATCACCTACACAGGACCCCGTGGACTCCCTTGGACACTGCTGCCACTCCAATGGCCTTCAATATCTGTGTGGCTGCACAAGATCCCAACTCCCAAGAGACATGTCCTAGCCTTACTCACACATTCCCAGCTGCAGTGGGGACAGGGGCATCACAAAGACACATGGAAGGGGAAGAGAGCATCTCTCCAAGAAGGCGATGATGAACGGAAAAAAGTAATAATTGTCTACCACAAGGCCCAGTAGCTTTTGCTATCTGATTAATTGACTCCTTGATTCACCACTAAGATTTCATCTCACTTTATGGTTGACCAAAAGATTTTCATCCATATTATCTAATCTAATCTCTGAGCTTGTTTTTGTTTACATTCTCCTTTTAGAGATGAGGAAACTAGGTCTAAGATAAGATGTCACTTATAGGGAACTGGAATTCATTTCTTCTAAGTACAAACTCCAAACTCTTTCCACTATGTAACACAATTCCCTTTAAAATATATATGTTTTTAAATATAACATTTGGAATCAGATCTGAATCAATTTAGATGCAGCCTATGCAGTATTTTTCCAAAATACAAAAGTTCCATAATAATATGAGCACAACAACAACAACTTCTAGATACTACTTCTAGATCCATCATATGCTAGATTTAATTCAATTAACTTTAATTTAATAAATTTACTTAAGCACATAGGATGTGTTTCAGATTCTAGGGAATCAAATATATATGAGATTCAGTCTCTGTGCTTATACAGTTCAAATTAGGTCATCTAAATAAATAGAAGCAGATATCTAATAAATAACTTCAATAGAGATACTTTAGGGACTTTGTATTTTAATTGTCTATTTATTTATATTCCAAGACACTTTGTGTCTTGGGATCTTATCTTTTATTGCATTCCCAGCACTGATGACAGTGTCTGAGACAGAGTAGATTCTCAATAGATATCTATAGAATAAATTAATTCATGAATTCATGAAAAAAAAAGATAAGTGTAATTGAAACTTAGTTGAAAAAGGAATTATGTTGATTTCCAGATTAAGAAAAGCTATATTTGACTAATAAGTTTTTAAAGAATCCATGAAAACAACTTGTCTACAGGCTAGAGCTTTGCCCCATAAGCATGCACTCTTTGTCATGCTCATGACTGAAAAGGTCTCAGCACAATCAGAGGGACATTCTTTGTCCTACAGAGAGTACTTTTGCATTGTTCTGTTGCAACAAATAGACTCCGAAAAGTAGACTTAATTTAGCTCCTTAAAACCTGCTTCAAATCTCCTCACAACTGCTGCATTTAAATCTAGTCCTACTCTAGATACTTCCACAGTCTTAATTTTCTCAAACTGTCAATTTGTACCATGTAAATTGCCCACCTAGGCACTGTTTTAATTTTTTTTTCTCATGTAATGTACACATAGTCACTTATTTATTCAACAATCTACTAAACATAGCTCTACATACTGGGTTCACTCTGTGATTCTGAGACCTACATCCCTCCACTCAAATGTAAAGGCTTCTATCATTTCTCTCTAAACTCATTCCTTTCCTCTACAATTAATACATAATTCAGCAAACATTCAGCAAAATGCTTGTCATCCGACTAACCAAACTGAAAAAATCTCCTCTCCCAGAAGAACTTACTTGCAAGGACAACTGCTGTGTTGGTTCAAGTCTAGCAGAGACCCCAAATGATACATCCACTCTAGTGTAGTAAAGTGTCAAAGGCGCAAAACCTAGGAAGCTACAGGATGACTGAGAGTCACTTGAAATCTCATTTCAGATCACCAGTTGAAAAAGGGATATTTGAAATACCCAGATCTGGAAAGCTCGGGAGTCCTACATGTAGGATCCAAAAAGGTACCAACTGTCGTCTTAGACACATTCTGAAGAAGAGCATTTTCGGGGGCCAATTTAAACATCTTTCTTCAATTCAGAGCTCACACGTGATCCTAGACCAAAATATGTATCCCAAATAGCAAACGAAGCTGTTAAAATACCCAGAATGGCCATGGGACAGCGGGTGGGAGTGGGTAGTCTTCAGAAACAGGTCCAAGGGCACACGTACAAGCAAAGCTCTATGGTCACTTCACAAAATCTTTAAAGTAGCAGCATCAACTCAAAATGAGTGAATGGGAAAGGGGCCTTTCACTTCCTGGAGAGATGTCAGTTTTCTGTTGGTAGCACTGGAAAACTCGACCACAGACAAACTCGTGGGGAGGATGCAGTGGCCTGCATGAAACACATCGATGGTCCGTCTCCTTCCTCATTGCCCCATGTAATAAGGTAGAAATTGTCCTTTTCAGTTGGCATGAGTTGGCATTTTACATTACCTTGTAAACTGCTTTATGCTCATCATTCAGAAGTAGATCTCCTGTGGGAGACTGTTTGGGGCCAAGTAAGATCCACTAATTAAGTAATTATTAATAAAAGTTTAATTTTTAAGGGAATAAAACTTGTAACCACAAGATTGTAAACCCCAGATAATCCATAAAAATGGGAGAATGAATTGTTCTTTTATTTGGATCATCTCTTATATACAGAGGTATCTATATCCCATACATAGACTACCGGTTTCAAAAAATTAAATGACAGTATGTTTAGCTAGTATTAAAGCCTACTGAGCAAAACCATTCTTGATTCAGAAATGCCTCAGAATGTAATGTGCCTCAGGGTCACCATTAAACATGTCATTTTTAAGAGCTGCAGAATAAGTTCACTCCCAAAAGACCTACCCCGGGATGTCCAGTTTTAAACATATTCTTCACATTAACTTAGTTACTTGTGATTTATTTCTTTCTCATAAAATGGAGCTCAGTATATGAAAAAAATACTATTTGTCTGAATGTGGGAACTTAGATGTAGAAACTCAGATTCCCACGTCCAGATATAACCAGCGTTTTTCTGTACATATTTTTTACATGGTTGAAATGACGCTGCATAGAAAAATTATATTCTTTTTTTATTTAACAGTCTCTCTATCATGAGCATTTTTACATGTCACTGAAACTCCGTATTAAGAAATTATAATTGCTATATATTATTACCTTATGTAGATTAGTTGCAACATACCACTTCCCATTTTTAGACATTTAAATTTTTCTGTCATTTAGCTATTATAAATATTGTTGAGGCAATTTTAATGTGTTAATCTTTGATTGTTTCTTTAAAACAACTCCCTCAAAATGAGATGACAATCAAAGTACTTGGTTCTTGGATGTTAACTAAATTAATCATGGTTATCATTTCACAATATATACATATACCATTATATTATACACCTTAAACTTATACAATGTGATATATCAATTATATCTCAATAAAACTAGAAAAAAACAGTATTTGGGTCTTGATATATACTTATATCTGTATCTATAGATATACTGATATATATAACTTCCCCATAGCTTTACCAATTTTTTCTCCACTTATAATATATATAATAAGTATGATACATAAATAAATATGATGTTATA
>NW_011888824.1:5442693-5456036 GCF_000151845.1 Pteropus vampyrus | reverse complement strand
AGAAAGAAAGAAAAAGAAAGAGCGAGCAGTAGAGGCTCTTCTGTATTTTTCTTGGCCTCTCTGAGCCTCCTGCTGTCTATGAATCTGCCACAGCTCTCTAGCTGCTGCCAGGGGCTTCAAATTACTTGAGGAGGCTAATTGACTCAGAAACTCTGCCCATAGCCCAATAGTCATGAGCTTAATATACTTGAAAAAAGAATACTGAAAGAGTAGCAGCCACTGCTTCACTACTGCTTGGCGATGGGGAGACAAGGTTTGGGATTGCCAGCAGAGGCCCTGACTACAAATAAAGTCACTATAACTGTACCTTGCACTCCACAAAGAGCAGATTTCTGAAAATGTAGTATGCGAATTGAAATTAATAAAATGAATCATTTACACAGATATGAAAATAGCAATTGTATTTCAATTACATAAATAAAGCAAATGGTAGAAGAGTCTAAAAGACAGAATTCAACTTTTTAGAAATATCTTTTAAATATAAAACCTTGCTTTGTCTATACAGTTAGTGCCCATCCCCCGCTACCCCACAGGAAGCCCACAAAATTCTGCTTACTTCTTGCAGAAATTAAGTAAAAACACAAACAAGTGTAAATACAGTATTATAATAGCTCTAAAAATATGTCAAAGAATAGAGAAACCATTTTAAATACATGAAAAATTAAACTACTAAAAGTAATTATTTTTCTTCTAGATCTAAGAGCAGCTAAAATGTCTGGAGCACTTACTCTGAGTCAGATACTGTTCCAATACTTACCTGTATTAACCCTTCCGTCCTCATGCAGATCTACAAACTAAGGTACCAAAACTGCTTCATTGACAGATAAGGAAGCTAGGATCCTGAGAGTTCGGCAGCATGCCCAAGGCTTGCAATTAACTACAATGCTCTTAACCTGTATACAGTAATGCTTTTCCAGACTGTATCTAGACTCTTACCCTGTGCCTAAGACAGCCACAAATTGAAAGAAGAAAGATGTGGCTGAATTTGGGCTGTAAATCAAAACATCTGCTGGCTTTTTCAAGACCTACAAGTACCTCTTTGAAGGATCACCATAACTCTCAAAAGAGAACTACTTTATCTTCTCCTGACCCTTAAGTTTGGGCAATAGCTAAATAAACAAGTGCTATGCCTCCAGATTTTCCTCGCAATACAATTTGTTTTCTAGAGCCGTCAGTCTGGGCCAGACTGAGGAGTGGTGAAGGAAAGCTAGTTGATGAGAGGCTTGGTCCAGGGCTGTCTTTGCCTGCCTTCTAGAATCAAGCACAAGGTGACTTTGCATCATGACAGACCACCACTGGGATGTGTGTGGGAAAGGAGTTGCTGTACAAACTGAAATGAGTCCTCTTCAGATCCTGCTCATTAGAGGCCCTGAGCCCTTTGCAGTTTCTATTTCCTCAGTCTTCAAAGTCTTTTGTTCTTTTCCTCAGCCCACCCTTGACTTCCATCACCAGCCCCAGGCTTCCTGCCCCTGGTATAGGCCTAGAGAGGAATCGGTGAGGTCTTTAAACTTCTACTTACTGAATTCAAAAAGGCAAGCTCATTCTTTTTTCTTTCTTTTCTTTTTTTTTTAATGCTTGGAGGCTCAGATCATATCTGGCTGGAAAGGGTGGGGAGTTTTGATAACTTATCATTGCTCTTCACTACTCAGCTAAACCCATGAGCACGCTCTGAGAACGTGGCCGATATCCGCTCAGCACACCTTGGACAGAAAGGCACTGAGGCGTATATTCTCCACCAAGCTGGGGACTCAAGGGTTGCCATTAGTGACCAACTTAGTTACTTATTTCCTGAGCTTCCATCTTTAGGATTACTTCCACAACCATAAAACAAACAAAATGTATGCTAAATTTTTTTCCAAGAAAGCATTCCGATGCTAGTATGGAAATTATGACTCCACAATGGACAAGGTGTGGTCAGCTACCATGGATTCAGGTTCTTTCTACGATAGAGGAGAATTAGCATCAGAAAGAATGCCAGAGACTTTCAGGCCTCTCTTTTACCTTGTGACTAGAAGCAAATTATTAAACTCCCCAAAGTGCAGATTCTCATCTGGAAAAATGAAGACAAACTTCTAGGTCTGCTTTTATTTTTATCACCTGGGTGATGTGACAATCCAATGAAGTATTGTAAATAACAATGTAATTCAAGTGTTGCGTAAATAATCCATGACAGACTATAGGAGTAATAAGTTATTACCACATTCCCGAGGTGATAAAGAAGGTGTTCTACCTATGACTTCCTAATCTCATGTTCTATAGTTGAGGAATGAAGATAAACTTTACCAGCAAGACAGTTACCTTTAATGAGTCTGCAGTAGCTCAGGCCAGTCCACAGTGCTCACACCCTCCTTCAACCATGTTGCACATGTTTATATGATTCACTTGAAAATTAATCACATGCTGCTTAATGGTGTCAGATGTTCTTTGCCTCTTTCTTTAATGTTATTTTTTGCATAAAAATATATGTTTCATCTCTCCAACTAGACTGTAAATCACTTCAGGACTATCTAATGAGCTTGTTGTACATGTTCAATGAAATGGTAAATATCAAGGACTTAGTATAGTATCCAGCACATGGTAAGAGCTCAATAAATAGCAGTTATTATTTTCTTTTAGAAGACCTAACATAGATTTAGGTCTAGAATACATACAATGAGTTGTCAATTAACCATTCCAAGTAGAAACAGCACACTGTGGGATATTGTTTGAAGACTTCTTAAACAATAAAAGCCTCAAATAAAATGTCATTCCTAATTGAGCAATATTATTTAAGAGTCAAGAGGGGCCTGGAATGATGAACACAGGCTTTGAAGTCAGGCAGACCTTGGTTGAATGTTGACTTCAACTCTTACTAGACGTGTGGCCTTGGCCAAATTGGATCACTCTATTAACTCCAAATGAGAATGATAATACCTTTTCCAGCATTGTGATAAGAATGAAAGGAATCAATGTATGAGAAGAACTGACACAGAACCAAATAGCAGTAATTATTCTTATTATCAAGAGTCCAACAAGTCCAACAATTTTGTGTTCTAGGATTGTGTAGTCCACTATAGGAGAAAGATTAACAGGTTAACGAAGAAAGAGAAATGAGAATTTGGTCTGACAATCTCCTAGTCCACCAACTCAATCTTCGCACTTTGATAACTTAGTAGAATAAATAGCATGTGTGTGAACACATTTAATGCATATATTTTTCTGGAAAAAACATTTGAAATTCTAGAAAATGTATGTTTGGTTGTTGAAAAGCATGCTTTTCTGGTTTAGACAAAGATTGGATTAGTGGCCATCAGAGAAATGCAAATCAAAACCACAACGAGATACCACCATACCTACTAGGATGACTATAATCAAAAAGATAAATGATAATAAATGTCAGTGAGAAGGTAGAGGAAGTTTGGAACCCTTTCTTCACCACTGGTGATAACATAAAATAGAGAAGCCACTTTGGAAAACAGGCTGGCAGTTCCTCAAAATTTTGAGAGTTACCATTGGAGTTAGCATTAAAGTTACTTTATGCCCCAGCAATTACAGTCTTAGGAATATATCTCCCCCAAATAGAAACATATGTCTGTGCAAAAACTTGTTCATAGATGTTCATAACAGCAGTATTAATAACAGCCAAAAAGTGGAAATAACTCAAATGTCCACCAATTGATGAACGGTTAAACAAAATGTAATACATCTATAAAATAATTATTCATGGTGAAAATGGATGAAGTACTTATAAATGCTACAGCATGGATGAATCTTGAAAATATTATGCCAGGTGTAAGACGCTAGTCACAAAAGGCCACAAATTGTGTGACTTCATTTATATAAAATGTTCAGAATGGGCAAATTTGTAGTAAAGCAGTAGTTGTCTCGGGCTGGGGAGACTGGGGGTGGGGGGAATAGAAGGTGATTGCTAATGGGTACGGGGTTCCTCTGTGGACTGATGGAAATATTTTAAAATTGTTTGTGGTGATGGCTGTCCCACTCTGTGAATATACTAAGAATCAGTGAATTATATATATATATACTTTAAATGAATAAATTTTATGGTATGTGAATTTCATCTCAATAAAGTTGTTTAAAAATTGGATTAGTGCTACATTAACCAGAAAAGGCTCATTACTTCACAGAAAGACATAAATAACAAACCAACAAAAATGCCACTAACAAAACAGTAAAAATTATTTGAAGTTTTCTAAAGATATAAACACATCACTAAAATATAACCATATTTGATGGTTGAATTTTTAAATGTGCTAGAATACATTCAAAAATTAAGTTAGAAACATGCTTCTTTATCTGTGGCATGATTTATTTTAGTAAACTACATAGCCATTAGATTTATGATCATAGATTATAAAACAATTTTAAAAGAAAGGCAGTTTATTTTAAATTGCATTTTGTTTCCAACTGCTAGTTTATGTCACCAAAATCTTGGAATATTAGTATTTATAAAATTTTAGATCTTTTCTAATCAATCAATAGAAATGTTAAAAAAAAATTATGGAGAGCAAAGGCCTAATATATGTAGTTAAGAAACTGAAAAAAGAAAGCAAGTATACCAATTATAATTTGTTACATGATACATCCTAAGAATTGCGATCAGATATTCAATAATGTAGTGATCAGAGTGTCTTTTTCACATTTTTTAGTGAAAATAATAACTTTACGGAGTATTCATTTAGAGAGAAATTCTTATACATGCTTTTATTAATTTATGTATTGGTAATTATATTCAGGCTTTACAGCATCAATATTTGACATTTAAATTGAAAGAAGTTTTCTTCTTAAACTACCATATAATCCCATGTCTTTCAAAATTAAATTATTATATTATTGCTCAAAGTAAACTTTATTCAGTAGGTATCTAATATATAAATAAAATATTTTCTTATGATTGCTAAAGTGCCAAATTTCAGAAAATACATTTACAAAATAAATAGATGTTATATAACAAATAATGCTGCTTAATTCTAATATCAAAAGAAAATAACTGTGGTAACTTAAACTTTCAAAAGGTATATCCGTAAGTTTTTGCTCAAGAGAAACATATATTTTAATTGCGATTAAAGTAACTTCAAGATTTACATTTTATTTTACAGTGCCTTTATTTTTTTCTTTTTGATATATATTTTACATCATTTTACAGAATAATACATGCCTCTTAATTTAAGATTTGGTCCTGTTTTATCTTCATAATTTTTTTTTAATAACATGACTATAAAAGATTTAGCAGCAGTTGAAACTACACCTAAAACATCTAAAGTTGGAGGTAAATTTAAAATAAAAATAATTTTATGTCACTCATACATCAATAAAGTGATTTTAGAAAGAAAATTAAAATAATTTTCAAGGTAGAGACATTAAAATTAACAAATAAAACTTTAAATTTTGCCCAAATGCAATACTTTTTTAAATGACCCCAAATTATTTGTATTTCAAACGGCCTCAGATTTCTTCTGTCTGTGTTCACCTTGCTATATTCTAGAAAACAAATTGGAGGAAATATACCATTTAAGCAAAGAATCACAACTATTCAGAAATGTGTCTCTCACCTTATAACTTCAATTTTAAAGAATTCTCTGAGAATTACTTATGCACTAATTGTGTTTTATTTTCTCACCCTATTTAGAAAGCAGAGTTGATACAGAGAAAATTCACAGATAAATGTGAGGAATTTTCCTAACATTTGCTTCTGACTAAGGACCATGGATCACAGCAAATCAGCTAACATGGATTTACGTGGAGCTTTAGAAAACAGTTTGACTTTCAAAGAAGTGATATATTTACAAATGACTAATAAAGAAAGTCTTTAAATGTCAACAAAAAGAAATTTCATATTTTCCTTTCACCACAATAATTTGGCATATTTAAAAGTAGTTTTGTAGTTAGAGCACTATAGAAATCTGGAAGTAACTCTAATTTTAAAATGCAACATTTACAGCACCTTAAAGTTTCTTAAGTGTCCGTTAAAAGTCATGCTTAATGTTTCATTTTAGTTGGAGATGTTATGCTGAACACTAATAGGTAATCATACGCTGAACACTAATAGGTAATCATAATGGGAAGTACAAAAATACATACTAGATGTAACTTAATTTCATGTTGCTGAATATGTATTTTTTATAATGAAAATGTATTGAATATATTCAAACTATTAAAATTACTATAATGCTGTCTACACATTTTTGAAGGCAAAAAACAACTTTTAAAAATCTAACTGATTTTTACACATGCTATTGAGAGAAATTAAATTGGAGTTCTCGAAATATCTAAATAAGCTGATTTATAATAACCAATGGACATAATTGAGTTTAGATGAATTTGCTTTAAAAGCAAAAAGAGTCCACATTATTTATTTAAAACAAAAATTCTAACAATAAATTTAGGACGAAGCAATGTCACTGGAATAAATTCCTTTAACAGATGTAAAGGTCTTGATGACAGTTATTTCCCAGGTCTAAGGTCCCGCAATCATAGCTCTGAAAGATTTTCTACATGAGTGTTTGAAGAAGTGGTGGACGTGTCACTGATCTCTGAGGTCCATTCCAGGTCTCTTTTAAGGTGGAGGTGGGGCAAACAGGAGAGAAGAAAAGGTAATGCTGATAAGGGAATCTGAACCAAATGTTGTCGCATGCTAGAAATGATTAGATGCCCTTGTCATGGAGCTGTCACAGAAGTCCTGGGTGAAAACGGGAAATAAGAGGTCAAGTGTGGGCACATGAGTAAAAAATCTGTGCTGTATAGTGGAGGGAAAATGAATCCTTAATCTACTCCTAAATCCTCTTTCTTTTTTCTTTTTAAATATCCTTTGGTCCTGTGATGGGCAGAATAGAGGTGTGTCTTATTGCTATTTATTAACACATATCAGGTTTAACAACAATATGTTTGTAATTAAAATAGAAGCTTTAGCAAGAATATTCTGTTCCCTTTCTTGGAGGTGTTCACAGAGCACAAGCTTGAGTCGCCGCTACTGACCTGAACTTCATTATGCAATGCCTATTTTTAAATGTCTGTGTCTTATCATCATAGTTACTTTTGGTGGGAGACATGTCTTACAAATTCATTCAGTAACTATGCATTGAGTACCTGCCAGGGGCCAGGCCCTGTTCTAGATAGTGAACAAACACACTAAAATCCTTAGTCTCATGGAGTTTACATAATAGCAGCAAAACAGACATTAAAATTAAATAAACAAAAAATTGGTATTATGTTTCACTGATTTTTTAATACATAACTTTTTACATTTTATCATATGTAAATTAGTATGCATTTTAAAATTTATAGTGAGTCATATTTCACTTGGTGATTTTTTTGCTTTATGGTGAGTCATAAAATAATGATATAAATCATCAGTGATAGCATTTAGGATTCAACAAAATACAGTAGTACTTTCAGAGAAGGATAGAGTGGAATACTGTAATTTTTAATGGTGTGGTCAGGGACAGCTTCACTGAGAAGGTATCATTGGAGCCCAGACTTAAAAGATGAGGGAACAAGCCATGCAGAGCAGTCCAGGCAGAGCAAACCACAAGTGCAAATTCCCAGGGAAAGTAGGGTGCCTGATCATGCTTTAGGAAATATGAGTCCATGCCTCCTGGGTAACTGGTTCTAAACCAAGAACATGCTGAAAAGTGGCCCAGTATGAAGGCCTCCTCTCTGCCATGTCTGTGCTGACCCCTTGAACGAGCACTAATTATCATTTCTTTCTGCCAGAACTCTTATTTCGCAAATTGCTCTACAGGCACCTCAGTCTCAATTTATCAAAAACAAACATCCCTTTCATCCCAACCTGCTCTTGCTATGGTGTTCCCAGCTTTGAAGAGAGACATGCTCATACTAGAACCCTAAGCCAACACCACAAAAAATCAGACTCTGAATCCTGTGGATTCAGGCAATTATCCCTTTGAAATGTCCCTCCAAACTACTCTCTTGCCCTCATCTTCTAATCATCTCTCATCTGACATATTGCAAATGCCTAATCATCTTTTATGTGGCATATTGCAACTGTCTAGTCCAAGTCTCCCCATGTCCAGTGTCTCCCATGTCCAGCTACCTCAGTGACACAGGAGTTATGATTCTAGCCCTGATTTAAGCCTGAACTTTCAACATCCACCACTGGGTTAAGACCTACCATACTCTAGAACTGTGGTGTCCAATATCGTAGCCACTCACTGCTTGTGACCATGGAGTACTTGAATCATGGCTAGTCCAAACTGAGATGCACTGTAAGTGTAAAAAACATATCAAATTTAAAAGACGTGGTATCAAAACAAGAATATAAAATATTTTATTAATTTTATGCTTATGGCATATTAAAATGATAATATTTGCAGATATTTGAGATTGAAATATATTATTAAAATTAACTTTATTTATTTCCTTTTAATTTTTTACTGTGGCTACTAGAAAATTTTAAATTATATATGTTGCTTGTATCGTAGCTCTATTTGACAGTGCTGCCTTGGTGCCAAGTCCTTCCTAATTCATGATTTTTGCACCAACTATTCTTTCCTTCTCCCTGGAATATCTTTCATCAAGCCAACTCCTACTCACTCAAGATTTAATTAAAATATCACTTCCTCTGTGAAGACTTTTCTACCCTTCCTGTTGTAAGTCTTCTTGGTGCTTTACCTGATTTAAATATTTATTTAGAAATTTGTTTCTTTAATTCTTGTCTCACTCATTGGACTGTAAGTTCCACAAAGGAAGAAATCCAGCTTTGTCTTAATTCCTTACTTATCTTATGCAACTTCTTCAATATCTGGGAGACATAATAGGTGTTTAATAAATTCTACTTAAATACATGAATAAATGGGACATTTTGATTCTCCTTCCAAGTAGTATAAGTGGGGCTCAGTAGTAAGCTAATCTTCTATTCCCCATCTGGCAACAGAGTCAGAACGAGATAGGGCAAAGCAGGGCTGGTCCACACACTGACTCTCCATTTCCTCTTCTGTCAGTGGAGTTCAGTGAAAAGCTAAGCTTCCACTCTCAACCAGCATCAATGAGGGGGTAAGAAGTATCAGGAGGCAGGACTACTTGGAATTCTGCTTCCTCCTCTTAGTGCATCTTCTTCTCTGGTGTCAACAGGGCCCAAGGAGCTGTGCTTATACCTTGACTCAGAAACAAAAATGATAACGGTCTACTTTCCCCTAGGAAGTGTAAATGAGATGAAGGGAAACCGAAGTGCCACCCCTCCTGTCTGCGACAAGACAGTATAAATAAGTGCTTCACTTTGCTGAGATGATGTCATTGGGACCTAGCATGAAGCTCAACATATACACACACCCAGTCCTCAAGCTACACCTCAACAGAGACGACTGGCTAAAAAAAAAAAAAAAAAAATTAAATTAAATAGGATTCAGAGCTTCATAATATAATACTCGAAATTTGTGATTAAAAAAAAAACCTGGTTATACGAAGAACCAGAAAAATCACAACTTGGATATAAAAAGACAATCAACAGATGTCAATATTGAGAAGAATCAGATGTTGGAATTATCTGACAAGAATTTTAAAGAAGCCATCATAAAAAATGCTTCAACAAACAAGTATGAATTCTCTTGAAACAAATAAAAAATATAGAAAATCTCAGCAAAAAAAAAAAAAATAGAAATTAGAAATAATGGAAATAACAGAAATGAGAGAAATAAAAAAACTCACTGGATATATTTTATAGGAGAATAGAAATGACAGAGGATGAATTCAATGAATTCAAGGATAAATCTATATAATTTACCCATTCTGAACAATAGAGTGGTGGGAGTAATGAACAGTCTCAGAAATGTATATGACAATGAAAAAAGAGCTAATAGTTATATCACTGGAGTCCCAGAAGGAAAGAAGAGAGGGGGGCTGAAAATATATTCAGAGAAATAATGACTGAAAACTTCCCAAATCTGGAGAATGACATAAATTTACACATTTAAGAGACCAAACCCCAATTGAATAAACCCAAAGAAATCCATACCAAGACACATCATAATTAAACTTCTGAAAAGTAAAGACAAAGAAAAAATCTTGAAAGAATCCAAAGAAAATGACACATTACAGTGGATTTGTCATCTGAAACCACAGAGGAGAGGATGTAGAACAATATTTTTCAAGCACTGAAAGTAAAGAACTGTCAACCACAGATCCTATGTCCAGTGAAAATATTCTTCAGTAACAAAGAAAAAATAAAGACATTTTCAGATGAAGAAAAACCAAGAAAATTTATTACTACCAAACTTACCCTTAAAGATTGGCTTAGGGAAGTTTTCTTTAGAGAAAGGAAATTATAATAGAAGACTTGGTGTTGGTGAGGATGTGAAGGAAAGGGAACCCTCATACATTGTTGGTGGGGTTGCAAATTGGTACAGCCACTATGGAGAACAGTTTGGAGGTTCTCCAAAGGAATTGCACTTCTGGGTATATGTCCAAAGAAAACCAAAACACTAATTTGTAAAGAGTTATGCACCTCTATGTTCACTGCAGTGCTATTTACAATAGGCAAGATATAGAAGCAACCTAAGTGCCCATCAATAGACTATTGGACTTATGGTACATATATACAATGGAATATTACTCAGCCATTAAAAAAAAATGAAATCTTACAATTTGCAATGACATGGATGGACTCAGAGGGTATTATGCTGAGTGAAATAAGTCAGATGAGAAAGACAAATACCATACGATTTCACTTATATGCAGAATTTAAGGAACCAAAAAAATGAACAAACAATACAAAAACAAACTCACAGATACAGAGAACAAACTGGTGATTGCCAGAGGGGAGGAGGGTTGGAGGTCTGGGTAAAAAAGATGAAGGGATTAAGAAGTACAAATTAGTAGTTACAAACAGTCATGGGGATGTGGAGTACAGCATTAGGAATATGGTTAATAATATTGTAATGACTATATATAGTACCAGATAGGTACTAGAGAAATTGTATAAATGTCTAACCATTGTGCTGTATATGTGAAACTAAACTGAACTAAACTGAACTAAACTAAACTAAACTACAAAGAAGACTTGAAATTTCAGAAAGGAAAAATAGAACATTGGAGGGGGTAAAAATAAGTAAAGGAAAAATTAGCAAGTATAATAGATTATCCATCTTCTCATGAGTTTCTTATATCATATCTGATGTTTGAAGCAAAAATCATAAAACCATCTGATGTGGTGATCAATGTATATAAAGGAAATAAACAAAATTATATCTAAAAACTAGAGAGGTAAAGGGATCTAAATGAGAGTAAGCTTTCTATACTTCACCGAAAGTAGCAAAATGTAAGTTAATACCAGTAGAATGATAAATTACTTATTCATATTGTAATATAGAAAGCAACCACTAAGAAAAGTATACAAATCTATGTATTCCAAAACACTATAAGTAAATCAAGATAGAATAAATGAATGAATGAATGGAAATTGGATCTCAGCAATAACTAATATTTAAAAAGCTTACTTTCAAAAACAAAAAATTATTGCATAAATTTTTTAAACCATCACAATTATATGTGACAATGATCAAAAAGTTTTTCGTAAATCATTGAATTAGGTGATTGAAATTTTAATCATGAAAAAGTAAAATCAGTATTAATGAAGAGGAAATCAATCTGTGACAAAAGCAGAAAGTGTGTTCATTTCATCATCAAGATCATGTCCTGACCCCACCATTTCATTGATTTTACTTTTGCATTTTAATTTACTGCCTCTAACTTGATCCAAAGCAGCTGTTTTCCCACAAATAGTCTTATCTTTTTCAGCATGGAGAATAAAATGGGGTTAAAAATGCAACTAGATACAGCCCCTTGGCCATGAAGCTTCAGGTCAGAGGATGTGTGCAGTACTAGAAGCTCGTAAAGTTGGTTTGAAGGCAGGATTATCTTGTTCTCTCAAGACAGAAATCTTTAGAACAAGGTGGAGGGCTATGGCACGCAGACAACTCCATAGCAAGCGAACACCAGACCTCTTTCATTGCCCTTGGCTGTGATGAACTCTTCAAAGAGGGAGGCATGTGAGCCCTGGCTGAGGTCAGCTCTGCTGCTCCTCACCCAGTGACCTCTGGTCCAAGCAGACAGAGAAAGGAACACCGCCTCTTAGAAGATCAAAGCTCCAGCTTTACTTGCTGCTTCTCTTGACTCTCCTGCTGAGGAGGCTGAAGGGGGTGGGGAGAAAAAAGAGAAAGAAACTTTAGCACGATGTAAATCTTCCTAGGTCCATATGAAACACATTGCTGAGGTATCACTGGCCAGGTAGCTAAAATGTAACCAGCCAGCTGCCTCTCCCACGGCTGCCTTTAGAAACACCAAGAGCTGCGGAGAAACCGCAGGGTTGCCACAGGTAGTGAGATGAGCAGAAATTAAATTCAAGAGTGGCGCTGACAGACAGAACCACTCTCTTAAGGTCTCTCCTTCCAGCAAAAGCCTCTGACTCACTCATCACAGCTGTCAAAGCGGAGGTCAAAAGAAAGAGAAGGGGGCACCTCAGAGACCATCCACCTTTTCTCAGAGATATTTGCTTTCTCCTGCATTGACATCATGCAATGATGACTTCCAAGCCTCCACAACGGTGATGTTGGTCACACAGGCTCTTGGTCCAGTTATAGAGTCACCAGCCATCCCAGTTTACCCAGGACGCTCCTTCCTCTGTTTTAGCACTAGAAGTCTCACTCCTAGGAAATCTCTTATGCAAAGAAAATAGGGGCAATTGGTTACCCTAGTTGTGGATTGGCAACACTGCACAGTTGACTATGCTGTTTGTGTGAAGGTAACTATAGTGGATTGAATGGTGTCCTCCCCAAAAGATGTAGCTGCATCCTCATGCCCCGAACTTATGACTGTGACCTTATTTGGAAAAAAAGGTCTTTGCAAATGTATTTAAAGATTTTGAGATCATCCTGGATTGGGGACGGTGGGGAGAGGGTGGATTGCTCAATTAAATGACAGCTGTCTTTATAAGATACAGAAGAGGAAAGGACATCAGGACACATAGGAGAAAAACCGAGGCAGGGATTGGAGTGATGCTAACACTCACCAGAATCTGAAAGAAGAAAGGAATAGAATCTACCCAAGAGCCTTTGGAGGGAGCATAGCCTTGCCAACACCTTGATTTTCAGACTTGTGATCTCCAGAACTGTGAGAAAGTAAATTGCTGTTGCCTTAAGCCACTCAGTTTGTAGTAATTTGTTATGGCAACCAGAGAAACTACAACAGAGAGCCCGGTGTTTGGGTGTCTCCCTGAGGCTACAACAAATTAAGATTTTTCTTAGAAGACAATGGCTGGCCAGTAGGTCAATCATGAAGTATGCAGTCAATTAGGCAGAGAAAAAGCTTTAAGAGGAATCTTTAGGAATTACCAA
>NW_011888824.1:5439422-5442043 GCF_000151845.1 Pteropus vampyrus | reverse complement strand
TAATGAAATTCTATAAAGGCAATAAATGAAAAGTCAGAAGACAAATGTATGACATAAGTATGAAAGCTGTAATAAAAGAGATGCTACAATGAACATCTTAGCCCATTAGAAATTAATTGAAATCTACAGAGCATGTTTCCAAATAATGTGATGAGTATGAAAAACACCTAGCAATATCCCCAGAGGTATGGCAAAGGAGATTGGTGTGTTCTAACTCTCCATGTACTACACCAATCAGAATTATTACTGATCTCAGCGACTATCTGCTACAACCTACCAAGAGAAGCTAATTATGATTCGTCCATCTATCCATCTTTTTTTCTCCATGATGACATCTCTAGCTCCCAAAGTGTAGAACATATGCCCCTCCTACTAGTGCCCATGCACCCTCACCTCCTTCTGTTATCCTTTGTTAGGTAGCTATTTTTTTCTCTCCCGTGGACTAAAGGGTTCTTGGTGTCAGTTGCAGCTTCTGTCTTCTTAATCATCGTATGCCTAGCATTTTGTAGCCACAGCTGCACTTATCATACTGCTTTGCCCACTACATGCCAACCAAGTTAAAACTAACCACACCAAAATCTTTGTTTTCTTTGTTGAGCTCTCCTGGGTACATACTGGTGGATGCAATCACTACATTAGTTGGCTTCACATGAAGACATTGCCACTGTGTCATCAACGAGGTTCCTCAAGGACCCCTACTTTTCTGACCTACATATATGTTCTTTTCTCTTGACCACATTGAAAGATGGATAGATGGATGTCTCCAGAGAAGCATTTTTTTAAACAAGTGCATCTATTACCTGAGAAGGGAATTAAGAACCATAAATAGATGCCTCTACCCAGAAATTCCTAACCTCAACAGTACTGATATTTGGGGCCAGATAATTCTTTGTTATGCAGGTCTTTCCTATACTCTGTAGAATGTTTAGCATTATCCCTGGTCTCTAATCACTCGATGCCAGTAGTGACCTCAGTCGCCTGGTTATTGCCAAATGCTCTGTGGGGGTAAAATTGCCCAGGGTTGAGAACCACTGCTCTAGTCTTTTCTCATTAGCACATTGGAGAAAGAAAAAGAAATAGTTTGTTTATCGTTACTTTGAAAGGTAACTAGAGTCTACTCTGAAGTGGGTAGTTTACTGTAGGATGAAGGTGAATGGGAGGTGAAAACTGAGACAAAAACTCCAACCAGTTCTCCAATTCAGCTAGCTCTACCATGAACCTGTCTCCTACCTTCTCTCCCCTCCATGCAGCCCCATCCGGCTCCCAGAATGCAGTGGAGCAGCCCAGCAGGCTCACCTTTGTGGTCTGAGCTTTCTCCAATTGGACAGACTTTTCTGCCTCTATTAAGTAACATAGTGCCTTCCCCCAGGAGAAGCAGCATGCTATATGACCGGTAATATGTATTCCCAGCTTGACCTGATTCATTTTCCTTTCTGGACTCCTCTCTACAGATTATCAGTAGTGGCAATTGCCTTACCTAAAGGAAGCAATCTTTGTTCTACATTAGATTATTAAGAATTCTCAATACATCATTATAAACCCACTTCTCCCACCAAACTGTATTTATTTGAAGTTACAGACAATAGATCAATGAATTCTATAACTAAAAGTAAAATCTAACTTTAGTCCTAAATTTCGGCATACTCTCTCCTATCACCCATTGAACAGAGCAATGAACAAATACATGTGACTATTTTCCCTTTTATCATTTTTCTTTCCAAGTGCCTTATTCTGATGACTGTTGGAGTTCTTCTGTAAAATGGCAAAACACAAATAGATAAAGAAAATATAAAAAGAAGATAGGCAGTGAGGAGGAAGAAAAGATGGATAATCTGCAACGAAATTGATCAATCCTGGAATAATTAAGATCTAAAGCTACAGGAAGAACAAGAAACATTGACTGAAGGAGAGGAAATGAGCCAGTCACAACGGAACCGTGGAAGCCAACAGGTCCTCTGCAGGGGACCTTCTCAGTACCACAGGATAACTTTTGGTTTGATACCTATTGTGCACTATGGAGTCTGAGAAGCAAAATTTACATTAGGAAAGCAAATGGAGGACTAAAACATAATCCTTTCCTCAGGTGACTGGCTGTCCACAATTACAGACATTACTGAAGAGAGGAAACAAAACCGAAAATTTCCACAGAAGTTGCTAAAACCCTAGAGAATAAAACAAAGTCATATGTCACGGAAGCCTACGTCCCTAAATGAAAAATTACTAAATAAAACCAAATTTTGTCCCACAAGAAGAATGGGTAAAACTTTTTAACCAATTAGAGAAACTCCGTCATGATCAAATATGAGCCACATAATTGCTACATGTAACAGTAAACATTTTAATTATATAATTAGATACAAATGTAAGGTTTTTGTTTTCTTCTTTTTGTGTGCTTGTATTTTTCTGCTTTCATGGTCAGCAGCCTAATGTAGTGATTTAATTACCTCAGAGTCACTCAGTTAAGCTCACTGTCTGAAAACAGCCTTTTCACAATGCCCTGAACTGACCTGAAGTGAAACTCAAACTCACCCTTTGTGCCCAGGGCTTTCCTGACAACAAAAGAGGTATTGGTTCTCCTTTCCCCAGATACCAGCCCTGGGCTTACTTCCCAGTCCCTTCTC
>NW_011888824.1:5433757-5437787 GCF_000151845.1 Pteropus vampyrus | reverse complement strand
CTATTTCTCTGTATTTTTTAATGGAGTCTTACTCTATTTATGTAGATGCAACCAAATAATAGCAGGATGAATTCTTAGAGATATTTCCAACACAATTATTTTATTTCAGTAAAATTGTTTAAAATGTTAAAAATAGTTTGACTGTATTTATATTCAAATAATTTTAAACAAATATGGCTGTTTACAATTGTACTGGAATTGTTATTGTAGTACTAGTAATAAACTGTTGTTTAACTGTTTTTATTAGCTATTTAAGGTAGTGCAATATGGCTCTCTGATGAGCACTTATTCATATAAACTTAGCTCTGAATCTCCAAACATATAGCAAGCCCTTTCTATGAAACACTGCTTAACATTCCTCTGTTTTCTCTACTAGTTTAGTTAGAGAAGGCGTTATAAGGATTTCTATGGGTTAAACCAGCTGAAACCAGGTGTTGCACTGACCTTAAGACAGAACAATGAATTTTAACCTTTAGATATCTGGCCACCTTTACCTTACAAAAGAATAAAACTTAAAGGCGATGACAATTTTTACAATTAGCCTGCATTACTTTTGTAAAAAAAGAAAAAGAAAAAGAAAATCAATGAATAAATAAATGTGCAAAAATAACTTAAAATAGTATTTGAAATTATCAGCAGTCAGACTCTACTGGCTCATCTACCTTTTCAGTCTCACTTCCCTCCTACGTCCACATACCCTCTGGCCATTCTGGTCTTGCTGGCCTTCTCTGATTATACCAGGCACCTCGTGCCTGCCTGACATTGCTCACACTGGCTCTTCTGCCTAGAAGACATCTCATCTTTTTCCTGATGAAATCACATTTATCAGCCAACACCCTGCTTAGTTAGCATCATGTCTTCTGTAAAACAGCCCTTAACTTATCTTGTGGCCAGCCAACCTGAGACCAATAGTACATGTCACCCCTGTCCTGCGTCCTCAGGTTCTGGAATCTTTTTTCTCCTTTAGTACTTTTCCTATGCCAGATTCTTTAAAGTTAGGTCCACTTCTCATTTCTGTTTCCCAGGAACTCTTCTAAAGGCTAGAACATGCAAGATCTCAAAACTATGATTGAGATGTGATAAAAAGCATCTAGCTTACCTCTTTCAGTCACTACTCAGAAAAGTATCACAGCACATTATTGCCATAAATAGCAAAGCATTATTTATGTTACTAAAATTTATTGCCCTGATAATTAGAAATGCTATAAATATGTAATCAAGAGTAGAAAAACAACTATTAGATAACATTAAAAATAAAAACAAGCACTAGTTTGAAAAAAAATTGGAATGAGTAGTTAACCTGGGAAATGAGTAAAATTTTCACCCCATAAATTTGCATATAGTAAAATTAGGAATTACTTATCTTTCGAAGGGAATTGTTATAGAAAATCATAAAAATAGGTAAGACTACGTATACCTTTTTATAAAGCACAGTTACACAGCAACTTAGAAAGAGACTTAAGGCTTCCACCTTATAATTCAGCCCTCTTTTTCACAAAGAGATTTGCAATTAGTCCCCATATAAATAAAAAGTTTATGGTCAATTAGTCTAGTCTCTAGGAATAAGACTAGGAGACAATGTCTACAGATTAACCAGATAATGTGTGTTTGTTGGGAGGAGGGGATGGTAGAATTTAGTACAATTAATCAGTTTGTAATTACCTGAATGCAATGGTTTTTAAAATGTATTGGTGTGGAATTGTCTCGAGTCCATACATTAGGAGTGATGTCTTTCTGCCTAAATTAAATTTTCAAGTGGATCACTTAGTATTAGCGTATAGGCTTTGTTTTCTCAGATGTGTGTCTTAGTTCCTGCTACTTCCTGTACTTACTTATAATGCCTTCCCTCCCTAATCACCCAATCCTCATATGCTTTATTACGTCTGAGAATTTCCTTGTTTTCTCCCCATTGTAATGGTTAATTTTATGTGTTAACTTGGCTAGACTATGGTACCCTAATGTTTGATCAAACACAAGTCCAGATCTCCCTAAACACAAGTCCAGATCTCCCTAAGACACAAGTCCAGATCTCTCTAAGAAGGTTTTTATTTTGGATAAGGTTAACATTGAAATTAGTAGACTTTGAGTAGAGCAGATTAGCCTCCATTATTTGGGTAGGCCTCATTCAATCAGTCGAAGGCCTTAAAAGAAAAAGACTGACCTCCTCCAAGGAAGAGAGAATTCTTCCTTTAGAGAGCCTTCAGACTCAAGCTGTAATATTAACTCTTTCCTGGGACTATAGTCTGCCAGTCTACCCTGCAGATTTTCCAGCCCCTACAATGCATGAACCAATTTCTTGAAATCTCTCTCTCTCTCCATATATATATTGCATATAATATTAGATAACATTAAAAATAAAAACAAGCATAAGTTTGAAAAAAATAGCAATGAGTAGTTAACCTGGTCTGTGAGAAATAAGTAAAATTTTTACCCCATAATTTTACATATGATAATTATATATATATACTATGTATAATATATGATATGCTATATATTATATATAATATATAGTATATATGACATACATATATATACTATATGCTATATATATGTTGTATATGTAATACATACACACATACACACACACACACACACACACACACACACATACACACACATCTTATTGGTTCTATTTGCCATAGAGAGAACCCTGACTAATACGCCTACCTTAAGAATTCTACATTTTTTTTGTATTTTTTTTCTCCACTTGTCTTAATACCTGGCTTTATAGTTGTGAATAGGCCCATTAGTGCTTCAGCTTCCAGAAGATAGCACTGTGTGTTGGTCCCTTTTGCCTCTCCTGTATCACTACTAGTAAAGTATCTTTCATTTACTAAGTATTCAAAAACACAAGTTAATTTAAGTTTAATAGAATGGAAAAAAATAAGTCATATAGATTTGGTCATTTGACAACCTGATTTTTCTGCTTTCTGTACCAGAAGAGATATAAACACAGTAAAATAAGCTCAGCATTCAAGCTGATATTATGGAAACCTCTAATACCTGTGGTATTCAAATAATTCTTTTTAAAATAAAGCATTGGGATAAATCAGTAGTTCTCAAACTACACTCGTGCTTCCTCAAAGAAGGAAGCTTGAGGAGGTTCCAAATGGCTTATACATTCTGATTCTAATTACTACCTCTATACCTTCCTCCAAGCTGATTAGTTTTGATTAATTATATGTGAATTTCCTTGTAATATTCTACTTAGAAAAAGAAAAGAAAAAGAAACTTTAAAAACTACCAGGCTAGATGATCTCTAAGGAGCCTCCGGTTCTAAAATTCTAAGATTGTTTCAAAACTAGTTTGCCTCCTTAATTTAGCTTTCCTTCTGAAGGATTATTCTTGCTGAATTATTTGAATTACTTGCTCACACATGAGGCATGCGGGAGCCTTATCAATGAGCGAGCAGTAAGAGGGAGGGACCTAGAATTTGGTTGTTTCAGGGCAGAAGGGTAGCACCATGAAGGCAGCTGGATGTTCCGGAGCACAGATCCTAAAGGGACTGAACCAGGCCAGTGTGGACTTTCAAGCTGCTTTGCCCCTGGGGACTTAGAAGAAGGCAATCCTCTGTCAAATAGGCATCAGAGTCACAATTTAAGAGAAAAGTTCATTCTCAGCAGGATCCCAGACCGGACACAAGGCTGAGAGATGGGGCTGACAAAAATGTCATGGGGAACTAGGATCCAGCCATGCCAACTGGTGACTTTTGGAAGGACTCCAGTATAACCAAATAACCTGAGAGCCGGAAAAGGAATACAAGGCAAGGTTGAGATGAAGCCAGAGACAAGGCGAATACAAATAGACGGGAGGCTCCCCAGAAATCATTACCCCAATCTCTCTGGATTCCTGGATCTCACCATCTAGCGAAATAAATCTTTGGTTGGACTTCCTTCCTCAACAAGATTAGTCTGAACCTAGAAGGAGGTGTCAATGATTTCTGATAAAAGGGAAAATCATGGAGAATATTTTAAAATGAGAGATGGATGATCATGTTTAGAATGTGAGAGACATTACCCTAGAATATACT
>NW_011888824.1:5422745-5433707 GCF_000151845.1 Pteropus vampyrus | reverse complement strand
GCATCAGAGTCACAATTTAAGAGAAAAGTTCATTCTCAGCAGGATCCCAGACCGGACACAAGGCTGAGAGATGGGGCTGACAAAAATGTCATGGGGAACTAGGATCCAGCCATGCCAACTGGTGACTTTTGGAAGGACTCCAGTATAACCAAATAACCTGAGAGCCGGAAAAGGAATACAAGGCAAGGTTGAGATGAAGCCAGAGACAAGGCGAATACAAATAGACGGGAGGCTCCCCAGAAATCATTACCCCAATCTCTCTGGATTCCTGGATCTCACCATCTAGCGAAATAAATCTTTGGTTGGACTTCCTTCCTCAACAAGATTAGTCTGAACCTAGAAGGAGGCGTCAATGATTTCTGATAAAAGGGAAAATCATGGAGAATATTTTAAAATGAGAGATGGATGATCATGTTTAGAATGTGAGAGACATTACCCTAGAATATACTGAGTCAGCCAGAACCCATCTGATGTGGGTGTTCAGTCCTGCTATGTTGTGAGAGGTCATTCCAGAAGGCCTGGTGTTGGTCTCAGCCGTTTTGCTGGAATAAGAGAGGTATTTACACACAGCACCGACCCCTGGTCAAGAAGGAAAATGTACTGATGAGTCCAAGGCACATTTCAGAGTGGTTTTATCAGCTTGTCAGCATTGTTTGTACCTGGTCTTGGTACAAACTGGTGGGCTTTGCTCTTGGGTCTGGTCATACAGCAAGAAACATGCCTATGTGACTAGCAGAGTGTAAGTCATCCATTCTGTGCTACCTGGTTCTCAGGTGTTTTAGATACACATGTTGATTCCTGATTTGAGAAAAAAGTATGTCTAGAATGGTCCTTCCAGAGGGATGATACTTAGAGCCTCGTCCAGAATTTCTAGACCCCTTGCTATGAAGTAACCTTGGCTGGGATGGTTATCTATTTTAATGTTTTTCCATATTATATCTTTTTGCCTACAATAAAGGGTCGATTTATAAGCATTGTTATTTTGGGCCCTGTGAATTTTCTTTAGCGATCAAACTCTATGTCTGCCACCATGATCCCACCTGGAAAACACATTTTAATAGAAATTGAATCTAAAGCTGGAGACTAAAATGTAGAACAGATTGCAACCATGTCCCACAATGGAGAATAGAAAGAAATAGAGATGTTTCATTTGGGAAAAAAAAATTTGAAGAATTGTAGTATGTAACAGGGTTTTGTCTATGTCTCTTTCAACTCTAAAATTGCATTATTAAAATTTCACATATCTCTAGAAAGCAAAACAAAGCAATAGAATGATATTACTTGGAGGCATTTAAATGTGAGAATGAATTACCTAACAATGTTGGGACTGTTTTAGCTGGAATGGACTTCTTTGTATGTGAAAAGTTCCTTGTCTCTAGAAGATTTAAAAGACTGCATGACAACATTTTCCGTACATATAGATGGTAATATTATCTTTGTTTGAGATCAGACATGATAATTTCTACACTCTCTTTCAATGCTAATATCATATCATCCTAGGATTTTTGTGAGTATAGACAAGAAGAGTCCCTATTACAATGACATCAAAGTTCATTAACTTTATTCATGGTAACTTTAAAAAGTCTTCTTATCCCATATGTCTAAATTCACGGTGCACTCTCTATATAACATATTCTTTCCTGCTTCTCAGCAAGTGAGCATCTAAGTTTCAACCTAAAGTCTAAAAAAAAAAAAAAAAAGAAAGAAAAAAAGAGAAACTTTATTTTCCTACAGATTTCCTTGTGATTAAAACAAGAAGGCAGAAATAGAAACTGTAACTGAGAATTAGCCCTGCCTCTGGGCTGTCAAGAGCTGGAGCGATGCATCCAGGAAACAAATATAATGGAAAAGTGTTGGGCATGTGTCAAGGCACTGGGGGGAGAAATTGAGGTGGCTGCCAGAAAAACTCACTCATGCACTCAGAGCATCTAGGGCCCCACGGTAACAACTTGATTCTACAAAGAACACAGCAGGGGTTGCCCACTGGGTTCAAGAACAGGAAGGCAGATGATAGATTCAAAAAAAGACAACTGTGCTGAAGAGCGAGGCTTCCTGAAGGAAAAGATATTCTAACCTCACTTTCAGTGCAATGGTCCAAGCTGTTGCTGATGGGGCAGCAGGAGTGGGAGGCTAGTCTAGGATCAGCCAGCGGTTCTCCATCAAAGCTTTACAAGGTGGCAAATTGAGAAGCAAAGAGCAACCAGAGTCTGACTCACTGGGAAATAAGGACATTTTGAAAAGACACTTCCAAAGGAGATGCCAGAATGGATGATAGGACCTAAACCAAGGCCAGGTCGAAAGGGGAAAGCAGCATTTTTCCCAGAGACAGATGGCTGAGCAGCCGTGGGGCTCAGGTGCCAAGGAAGTTCCAGCAGCGAACTCCCACATTCCCACTCCTATGGTAATACAGGAAAGTCTTGAGCTTTTCTCCTCAAAATGACTGCTGAGTAAAATATAATCAGCCCAACAGGCAAAAGGTAGCAACTTGTCCAGGTGAGTATTTGAAAAGCCTCTGTGCTCAAGTCGTCGGTACAGGTAATCCATCTTTAAAACAAGCCTAAGGAGAAGTGGGCAGCCCGCCTTCACTCAGGTATCACAATCCACTGTAGTCTAACACTTCATAAATAACCAGAGGAAAACTTTCCTCATCTCATTTAAACTAGTGAGGTGTATATAGCTTTAACAGATCCAGGACACTTATCTCAAGCCGAGAGCGTAATTTCATGGTAAAAATTTGTTTAAAGTGTTGCTGATTGCTTCCTATTTCTTCCCTGTTGATGACTTTTGCACCTTTCCACTGTTCCTTTTATATGGGCTGCTATGGCAATTACCCTGCAGGAGACTGTTTAGACAACACAAAGCCTTTCATCAGGCTACTGGGAACTATACTGGACACTCCCAAGATTTGAGAAATCTCTTTCATATAGATTCTTCCTTTTTTGGAAAAAAAAGAAAAGGGTTTTCCCTTCTGTCAGTACATTGCTCCCTGACAATTACTGCTGCTCCTGGAGTGTATATATATTCAGGAGGCAACTGAGCAAAGCTAATTTGCTGTTCATAAATTTCCTGGTGACCGAAACCAGCTTGAGAAAGGTGGTGTGGAGTGCCTCGATTTGGACATATCAAAGAATACATCTCGTTAGAAGTCTAACGTGGAATGTCTTGGAAAGTATGTTAGCGGTTGGAGGGTCATTTGAGAGCCTTTTAATCTTTACATTTTTAAAGCAACTCGTGTTTGCAAACTTTGGCAAAGTATTTTCTTCTATTGGCAACAGTTTCAAATTTGAATGACAACGTAGCTTTTTCCATATTTTATGAAGAAAAATAAACAATGTGCTTCTCATGTCACCAAGGAACATAATACATGAAAATGACAGGGAGTACGGAGCACACAAAGCAAATTAATAATGCTATATTCTCCCCCACCACTCAGTCTGTCTTCTCTTTTGGTTTCAACCCATCTGTTCTTCTAATTTATTCACCTTCTTTCAGCCATTGCCATCCATCTTCTTTCTTTAGGGTTCCCTCATAAGTGCGCACGCTTCCCATTCTTTTCTATGTTCCCTGCCCTTCTCCTCCTTTTAATTGTACCAGAAGTGGGGCAATCCTGGGACCAGAGAAGTGGACAGACAGGGTACTCAGGTCCAGGCGTTTGGTTCCATTGGCCAAGTTCACCTTTTCAGCCCGAAGGTGAGTATGAATGAGGAATGGAACAGAGATCCAAGATACTGCACGTGTGTCAGCACCACTGTGACAGCCAGGGCTCTGAATCACAAGGCACTCTAATCTCTCAGTGGCAAATCCACCTAAGGAAAGGGATACCTGAAACCAGACCAGGAAATGTTTGTGTAGGAGTCAGGGAACTCGATCCACACTGCTTTTCTCAGTCACTCAGATTCTAATTAGAAACAAGGATAAGTCCTAACATCGAAAACAGAGTGTTCTCTACCTCAAGTCAATCCTCCCTAAATATAACACAGGAAGGGGTTACCAGTGCTGTCATCTCAAGATTCCTTTCCATACTTTTTGGTTCACTTTCAGGAAAGTCTTCTCCTCAGGGGCCAATGCTTTCCTCCCGCCATATCCTTTCTATCGGGGAAAAAAGTAATCTCTGCAGCCTCAGTCTTTGGACATATCGATCATCTCAGTTCATTTCATATTCATATTCATAAAAGAATCCATCTTGTTATGTGTAAGTTTCATTCATTTCTTCTTCCAGAAAATATTTATAGAGTACTTACTATGTACCACACAGTGTTCTAGGTGCTTGTGGTACATCAATGATTCCTGCCTTCGTGGAGTTAATATTCTGTTGGTAAATGGGGAGGATAATAAGCACAGTAAGTAAATTATTTCCTTTGTTAGAAGGCAGTAAGTGCTATTAAACAATTGAATAGAGTAAGTGGGTGGGGAAGCACATGGCAGTACAAATAGGGTCCTCAGAGTAGACCTTATCAAACAGATGTTTGAGCTAAATCTCTTTTAAAGAAGGTGAAGGAGTTATCCAATCAGACATCGAGGAGAAAATATTAAAGATGAGCTAGAGCAAATGTCCCATGATAAGAGCACACCTACTGTGATCCAGCAGCATGTAGGAAGCCACTGGGGCAGGATCTGAGTAAGAAGGGAAAGTAGTAGGCAGTGAGGTCAGAAAGGTGCAAAGGCTTCACAGGACCTTGTTTGGGCTTTAGGGTAAGTAAAATGGAGAGCCATGTGAAAGCTTCTGAATAGAGGAGTTGAATGACCTGATTTCCATTTTAAAAGGATTACTCTTGCTGCCCTGTTGAGAATAGTGTGTGTGTGTGTGTGTGTGTGTGTGTGTGTGTGTGTGTGTGTGTGTGTGTGTGTGTAGGGTGCGTGGGAGGAAGCAGGTAGAGGAGCTAGGAGGCCACTTAATTCAAGCAGAAGATGTTGGCAGCTTCACCAGAGTGGTAGCAGTGGAGGAAGTCCAAAGGAATCAGATTCTAGAAAAATTCTGAAAGTAAAGCTGCAGGATTTTCTGATGGATTGTTTGTGAGATGAGAGTAAAAGAAGAGTCAAAGATGACAGCTTCTTGACCTAAGCAACTGTAAAGATGGAACCGCCATCACCTGAGCTAGGGAAGACAGCATATAGAGAAAGTTAGATAGTGGGGATCAGAAGTTAAGTTTAAAATATGTTGAGTTTAATGGATTTCTGTCATTTAATAATGATAACAATATAGTAAAATATATTACAGTATATGCATAATACTTATAACACATTACAATAATGCTATCATATCATTTTATAGATTGTCAGCATTGAGGTTTGTAATTGAGTATTTGAAAAGCCTCTGTGCTCAAGTCGTCGGTACAGGTAATCCATCTTTAAAACAAGCCTAAGGAGAAGTGGGCAGCCCGCCTTCACTCAGGTATCACAATCCACTGTAGTCTAACACTTCATAAATAACCAGAGGAAAACTTTCCTCATCTCATTTAAACTAGTGAGGTGTATATAGCTTTAACAGATCCAGGACACTTATCTCAAGCCGAGAGCGTAATTTCATGGTAAAAATTTGTTTAAAGTGTTGCTGATTGCTTCCTATTTCTTCCCTGTTGATGACTTTTGCACCTTTCCACTGTTCCTTTTATATGGGCTGCTATGGCAATTACCCTGCAGGAGACTGTTTAGACAACACAAAGCCTTTCATCAGGCTACTGGGAACTATACTGGACACTCCCAAGATTTGAGAAATCTCTTTCATATAGATTCTTCCTTTTTTGGAAAAAAAAGAAAAGGGTTTTCCCTTCTGTCAGTACATTGCTCCCTGACAATTACTGCTGCTCCTGGAGTGTATATATATTCAGGAGGCAACTGAGCAAAGCTAATTTGCTGTTCATAAATTTCCTGGTGACCGAAACCAGCTTGAGAAAGGTGGTGTGGAGTGCCTCGATTTGGACATATCAAAGAATACATCTCATTAGAAGTCTAACGTGGAATGTCTTGGAAAGTATGTTAGCGGTTGGAGGGTCATTTGAGAGCCTTTTAATCTTTACATTTTTAAAGCAACTCGTGTTTGCAAACTTTGGCAAAGTATTTTCTTCTATTGGCAACAGTTTCAAATTTGAATGACAACGTAGCTTTTTCCATATTTTATGAAGAAAAATAAACAATGTGCTTCTCATGTCACCAAGGAACATAATACATGAAAATGACAGGGAGTACGGAGCACACAAAGCAAATTAATAATGCTATATTCTCCCCCACCACTCAGTCTGTCTTCTCTTTTGGTTTCAACCCATCTGTTCTTCTAATTTATTCACCTTCTTTCAGCCATTGCCATCCATCTTCTTTCTTTAGGGTTCCCTCATAAGTGCGCACGCTTCCCATTCTTTTCTATGTTCCCTGCCCTTCTCCTCCTTTTAATTGTACCAGAAGTGGGGCAATCCTGGGACCAGAGAAGTGGACAGACAGGGTACTCAGGTCCAGGCGTTTGGTTCCATTGGCCAAGTTCACCTTTTCAGCCCGAAGGTGAGTATGAATGAGGAATGGAACAGAGATCCAAGATACTGCACGTGTGTCAGCACCACTGTGACAGCCAGGGCTCTGAATCACAAGGCACTCTAATCTCTCAGTGGCAAATCCACCTAAGGAAAGGGATACCTGAAACCAGACCAGGAAATGTTTGTGTAGGAGTCAGGGAACTCGATCCACACTGCTTTTCTCAGTCACTCAGATTCTAATTAGAAACAAGGATAAGTCCTAACATCGAAAACAGAGTGTTCTCTACCTCAAGTCAATCCTCCCTAAATATAACACAGGAAGGGGTTACCAGTGCTGTCATCTCAAGATTCCTTTCCATACTTTTTGGTTCACTTTCAGGAAAGTCTTCTCCTCAGGGGCCAATGCTTTCCTCCCGCCATATCCTTTCTATCGGGGAAAAAAGTAATCTCTGCAGCCTCAGTCTTTGGACATATCGATCATCTCAGTTCATTTCATATTCATATTCATAAAAGAATCCATCTTGTTATGTGTAAGTTTCATTCATTTCTTCTTCCAGAAAATATTTATAGAGTACTTACTATGTACCACACAGTGTTCTAGGTGCTTGTGGTACATCAATGATTCCTGCCTTCGTGGAGTTAATATTCTGTTGGTAAATGGGGAGGATAATAAGCACAGTAAGTAAATTATTTCCTTTGTTAGAAGGCAGTAAGTGCTATTAAACAATTGAATAGAGTAAGTGGGTGGGGAAGCACATGGCAGTACAAATAGGGTCCTCAGAGTAGACCTTATCAAACAGATGTTTGAGCTAAATCTCTTTTAAAGAAGGTGAAGGAGTTATCCAATCAGACATCGAGGAGAAAATATTAAAGATGAGCTAGAGCAAATGTCCCATGATAAGAGCACACCTACTGTGATCCAGCAGCATGTAGGAAGCCACTGGGGCAGGATCTGAGTAAGAAGGGAAAGTAGTAGGCAGTGAGGTCAGAAAGGTGCAAAGGCTTCACAGGACCTTGTTTGGGCTTTAGGGTAAGTAAAATGGAGAGCCATGTGAAAGCTTCTGAATAGAGGAGTTGAATGACCTGATTTCCATTTTAAAAGGATTACTCTTGCTGCCCTGTTGAGAATAGTGTGTGTGTGTGTGTGTGTGTGTGTGTGTGTGTGTGTGTGTGTGTGTGTGTGTGTGTAGGGTGCGTGGGAGGAAGCAGGTAGAGGAGCTAGGAGGCCACTTAATTCAAGCAGAAGATGTTGGCAGCTTCACCAGAGTGGTAGCAGTGGAGGAAGTCCAAAGGAATCAGATTCTAGAAAAATTCTGAAAGTAAAGCTGCAGGATTTTCTGATGGATTGTTTGTGAGATGAGAGTAAAAGAAGAGTCAAAGATGACAGCTTCTTGACCTAAGCAACTGTAAAGATGGAACTGCCATCACCTGAGCTAGGGAAGACAGCATATAGAGAAAGTTAGATAGTGGGGATCAGAAGTAAAGTTTAAAATATGTTGAGTTTAATGGATTTCTGTCATTTAATAATGATAACAATATAGTAAAATATATTACAGTATATGCATAATACTTATAACACATTACAATAATGCTATCATATCATTTTATAGATTGTCAGCATTGAGGTTTGTAATTTGTACATGTCTAGAAAAGCTAAAAAATCACAGTTAGGAAGATTAAAGCTGAAAAGCAGCCTAGGATCTGCAGACAGTGTTTCTATGAACTTATCAGTAAGCTAAGAAAGTATATTATCTTTTTTGGAGGAAACCACTGGATGTTAGACAAACTCATTACTTGAAGAAATCGACCAACTTATTCTGATGAATGTGATTTCTTCATCCTGCTGTCCCCATGCCACGTTCACACAGGATTTCCCGTGCACTGAGCACAGCTGAGATAACAACAGTGTGCCATGGCTCACAATCGTAGCTCCTTAGGAAAGCCTACCAAAGCTGCTAGATCCAGAGCACAAATCAGAATAGGAACTTCTCCCCAAAACTGACAGTTTCCAAACCAAAACAGTCCACACTTATGCTTCAAGTAGAAGGAGCAAAAAGGCATCATGGTTGGATGAAACACACAATTTCTTATGGTAAAACATACAGGAAGTATCTGGAAATTCAAGTGAGAAACTCTATGAGGGGCTGCAAGCAAGCAGGATGGAGCATAGGAAATATCAAGCTAGTCTCCTCGTCAGGACACTAGTCTAATCTTAACCAAATCTGGAAAATAAGTCTGGGCTGGCATTGCCCAGGGAATGAAGTCACTGAAAATTCTGATGGTTCATACAGTGTCTTGGTGCTAGGACACAGGGCCCATCGAATTCAACTTTTTCTCTATTCTTCTCTTTGGGACGGTGGCTCCAACAAAATAAATAATTGATTCTTTGTTGAATAAGAAATAAACAAATGAATGTTTTAACTCAGAAATTAAACAGAATTTCAGAACTGTATTAGATAAAGCAAGAGAATAAGTGACCTAACCATCATGTGGCTCAAAGAGCAAAGAAATCTTTTCCTCTTATATAACAATTCCAAAGTTAGCATTCAGGCCAGCAGGAAGTTCTGATCCATGTGGTCATTCAGAAACTCATGCTGATGGCAGCTCTGCCATCTTCAAATCAGGTCAAGATCACAATTCCTGGAGGATTGGGGAATGAGTAGAAGTTCAAGGCCAAAGAGTCACTTGTAAGCAAGTGAGGCAGAAGTTGCACACTTCACTTCTGTTCATATTCCATTGGCAAGAGTCCAAATACATGACCATCCCTTGATGCAAGGGGCACTGGGGAATGCTGCCCTGACTAAACCATCATATGTCAACTAGAGTTGTATTGACTATAAAAGAAGATGAGAACACAGTTCGGAAGGACAATTAGCTGTTTCCATCCAAATAGTATTTTTTTTTTTACTGTAAACTGAACAGGGAGGTATGCGCTGAGCTACAAAGAAAGGGATACATTTGTCTGATGAAGCCTCTGCTCTGTAAAACTGGGCTTGTGACACCACTGCCACCCAACTCTTCTAACCAAGATAGAATTATAAAGGGCAGACATTCCCAGAAATTCTTGAAGGAGAGATTTTAGATTATCAGGAAGTTCAAGAATTTGATCTTAAACCATCTAGCTCAAATACTCCACCTTAGACCTTAAGATTTCAGGATCCAAATTTTGTTTAAACTTTTAACCAGTATTCACGCATATAGCTTGGGTAGCCACATTAGATATATCTGGAGAAACTAAACACACACACACACACACACACACACACACACACACCACCACCACCACCACCACTACCACCACCAATAACAGTAACAAATATAACTACTGACATCTCTTTCTGGGAAACCTACTATTTTTGTACTAGTTTGGTACATAACGAGTCATCTGCCCATGTACTATCAACTAGAGAAGGCTCTAGTTTAACCAACAGTCTGAGATTAACCTATGTTAGCGAAAACAATTGGCTCCTTTACCAGTGAAAAGTTTAACTTACAATAATTTCTAAACTTTATTGAGTGCCTACTACATGCTAGTATTTTACATCTATCATCTCATCCTAAACCTCAGAACTATCTTGTAAAATCTTTATGAAGATATGGAAACTGAAGCCCAGAGAAGTTAAGTAACTTTCCAAGGATCTCATAAGTAAGGAGTGATGAAGCCAGATTTTAAGTAGACTTTTTAACTGTAAAACTTATGCTCTTTCCTCCATGCAACACTGCCTCCAAATGTGCCAGGAATAATTTGTGTTTGAGTCATATGGGGAGACCAAAGTGTACATGATAAATTGGGATTATCTTGTGGAGCAGAGGTTAGATTAGTCTGTGTGGTTTTAGCAAAGCCAGAAAAAGTAGAAGGAAGCATTGGAAAGTAGATTTATGTTGAGTAAGAACAAGAGCTTTTCAACAGTCCCAGCTGTCTGATAATAGTATCAGCTTCTACACATGGTAGTGAGTTCGGTAGAGGCTTGGCAAACATTCATCTGAGTTTCTTGCAATGTAAAGGAAATCCATTGACTTCTAAGGTCCCTTTCAGTTCTGTGGTTTCTCTACTTTAACTTCAAATGTATAAGATGTCATTTTATTTTCTTTGAAAACTTTTTACTTAGGATAATCACATTTTTGGTTATAGAGACTTAGATAACTGATTATCTGCTTTCTAGATGCATTTTAAGTCCTGTCAATGATTGTAGAATATAATCGATAAACAATGGAGCACATAGGTTGAGAGTTCATTTTTGGATTCAGACAATTGACCCAATGACTGTCAAATTTATCAGTTGTGTCATTTAAGCTTTGCAGGCTTCAGTTTTCTCAACTATAAGTGGGAGTAATCAAGTCTCTCTTACAGTGTTACTGTATCACATGACACAGTATTCATAAAATTTCTAGCATAGTACCTGACATATCGTAAGGGCTCAATAAATGATGATTATTTTTATAAACTATAATAAAATAGAATTCAGAAAGCAATGAAAAATCTTAACCACACCTCTAG
>NW_011888824.1:5407860-5422695 GCF_000151845.1 Pteropus vampyrus | reverse complement strand
TAACCAAGATAGAATTATAAAGGGCAGACATTCCCAGAAATTCTTGAAGGAGAGATTTTAGATTATCAGGAAGTTCAAGAATTTGATCTTAAACCATCTAGCTCAAATACTCCACCTTAGACCTTAAGATTTCAGGATCCAAATTTTGTTTAAACTTTTAACCAGTATTCACGCATATAGCTTGGGTAGCCACATTAGATATATCTGGAGAAACTAAACACACACACACACACACACACACACACACACACACCACCACCACCACCACCACTACCACCACCAATAACAGTAACAAATATAACTACTGACATCTCTTTCTGGGAAACCTACTATTTTTGTACTAGTTTGGTACATAACGAGTCATCTGCCCATGTACTATCAACTAGAGAAGGCTCTAGTTTAACCAACAGTCTGAGATTAACCTATGTTAGCGAAAACAATTGGCTCCTTTACCAGTGAAAAGTTTAACTTACAATAATTTCTAAACTTTATTGAGTGCCTACTACATGCTAGTATTTTACATCTATCATCTCATCCTAAACCTCAGAACTATCTTGTAAAATCTTTATGAAGATATGGAAACTGAAGCCCAGAGAAGTTAAGTAACTTTCCAAGGATCTCATAAGTAAGGAGTGATGAAGCCAGATTTTAAGTAGACTTTTTAACTGTAAAACTTATGCTCTTTCCTCCATGCAACACTGCCTCCAAATGTGCCAGGAATAATTTGTGTTTGAGTCATATGGGGAGACCAAAGTGTACATGATAAATTGGGATTATCTTGTGGAGCAGAGGTTAGATTAGTCTGTGTGGTTTTAGCAAAGCCAGAAAAAGTAGAAGGAAGCATTGGAAAGTAGATTTATGTTGAGTAAGAACAAGAGCTTTTCAACAGTCCCAGCTGTCTGATAATAGTATCAGCTTCTACACATGGTAGTGAGTTCAGTAGAGGCTTGGCAAACATTCATCTGAGTTTCTTGCAATGTAAAGGAAATCCATTGACTTCTAAGGTCCCTTTCAGTTCTTTGGTTTCTCTACTTTAACTTCAAATGTATAAGATGTCATTTTATTTTCTTTGAAAACTTTTTACTTAGGATAATCACAGTTTTGGTTATAGAGACTTAGATAACTGATTATCTGCTTTCTAGATGCATTTTAAGTCCTGTCAATGATTGTAGAATATAATTGATAAACAATGGAGCACATAGGTTGAGAGTTCATTTTTGGATTCAGACAATTGACCCAATGACTGTCAAATTTATCAGTTGTGTCATTTAAGCTTTGCAGGCTTCAGTTTTTTCAACTATAAGTGGGAGTAATCAAGTCTCTCTTACAGTGTTACTGTATCACATGACACAGTATTCATAAAATTTCTAGCATAGTACCTGACATATCGTAAGGGCTCAATAAATGATGATTATTTTTATAAACTATAATAAAATAGAATTCAGAAAGCAATGAAAAATCTTAACCACACCTCTAGTCCCAGAATTGTTATCTTTCTCTTGGTAGACAAATAATTATAAATATAACCCAACCACATACATGACATGCCATCACCCTCCAAAGTGCTTGATTAGTTGGTTGGTTAGAACCCAAAGTTCGCTTGGGTGAATTTACTGCCTCCTCCTCGTGGAAAGTCAGAGTGTAGCAGTGACAATGGAGAGGAAAGAGGATTGCCATCCTCACTGCCACCAGTGAGTATGTAAGAAGATCTTTCTCATTTGTCATTTCTCTCAGGGAAAATATGTACAAAATTATCTGGCCTACAGTGAATAGAACCTAAAGCTAACTCCCAAGGTATAACTGGAATAAGGTACAACCTTTGCAGATCCATGCAACCTGCTTTAGCTTTTGAGATTGATAAGTTGATATAAAGTCAAAGCAGAAATTTTATTTTATTTTTTTAGTACACTTCTTTAATTTTTTAATTTTTACTTTTCAATTAGAGTTGACATTCAATATTATTTTATATTGGTTTCAGGTGTACAGAATAGTGTTTCGACATTTATATAATTTATAAAGTGACATCCCCAATTAGTCTAGTACCCACCTGGACCTATTTGTAGTTATTAAAATATCATTAACTATGTTCTCTATGCTGTACTTCACATCCCTGTGACTATTTTGTAACTACCAATTTGTACTTCTTAACACTTCACTTTTTTCACCCAATCCCTGAAACCCCCTCCCGTCTGGCAATCACCAGCTCTCTGTATTTATGAGTCTGTTTCCATTTTGTATGTTCATTTATTTTGTTCTTTAGATTCCATATATAAGTGAAATCATATGGTATTTATCTTTCTCTGTTTGATGTATTTCTCTTAGCATAATACCCCCTAGGTTCACTCATGTCTTTGCAAATGGTAAGACTTTATTTATTTTTTTTATGAATGAATAATATTCCATTGTATATATGTACCACATCTTTTTATCCAATAGTCTATTGATGGGCAATTTGGTTTCTTCCATATCTTGGCTATTGTAAATAACACTACTGTGAACATAAGCGTGCATATATCTTTTCAAATTAAAATAGAAATACCTTATGACCCAGCAATTCAACTTTTGGACTATTTACCTGAAGAAAATCAGAAATTTTAAAATGCTGAGGAAGATTGATAGAACATTATAATTTTGTTGAAAGTTTAAGAATATGCTTTTATATGCATATTCTTATGTAGGCATGTTTTAAAATTGTCCCTATACTATGTTTTTTGTTGTTTGCTTAAGATATAGAATTGCATACGCATTATAAATTGCATAATTTATACATTAAATGCATTCGTTCTGTTGGTGTGCGTGTGTTTGAATCTTTGGAAACTTCAAAGAATAGAGCATTTCCTAGGTATCATGCCTGATGTGTGATATGTCTCTAACAATTGGAAAAGAATAATATTTAATACTTACCAAGGATTTGCAGTGTGCTAGGAACTATTCCAGTACTTTATAGTCACTGATTCATTTAATCCTCAAATCATTTATAAGGAAGATACTCTTAAAATCACCATTTTCAGATAAAGAAGCATATATAGGGAGGTAAAGTAATTTGCCTGGGTCACACAGCTACTGTCAGAGACAGGATCTGAATCCAGGCAGTCTGGCTCCAGATATCATCCTGGTCATTATTCTGGTTCTCTGATTCTGACCAAGCCCTAGGGTGATCTCATCCATGGTGGGCCAGATTTTAAATGAGCAGCTGGACAGAGGTCTCAGAGAACCACAGCTGTAGCCCTGGCTTTGGGGGAGATTGAATTATAGCATGCACCGACCATGTCTCATAGCACTTTATGGATGACTCTTGATAAATTGATGCTATTGTTTATATATTTGGTCTCCCCAGCTGCAAATCACAGTTGCTCATTTGTTATTACATTGCTAACATGTTCATAAATGTCAGCCTCCTTTACTGTACTGCGCCCTGCTCAGGTCTACCTTGCTCCTTGATAACATTATGCATTGTAGCCCTTTGATCCACAAAGTTTTCAATTTTGATGTAGTCCAACTTATCTATTTTTTTCTTTTGCTGCCTGTGTTTTCGGTGTTATATCCGTGTGCAAACTGATATTTTATGCCTAGGGCTAATAAGACAAAACTCATACCTCTTTACAGACTGTCTGGGATTCCAAAATCTTTGCCTCAAACATTCCCAAAGGAGCCTTGTGGAACTGTGAGTAAATAAACAGAGCAAACCCTGTTGTAGGAATACCACCAAGGCTACTAGGCATAAAATTAGAACTTCTTGTTTGTTTATTCGGCAGCCTATGCATGGAAGCCAAAGGGCACTGAGGTTCTGGGATTGCGCTTGAGAAGTGTCTGCAGCTCAGCCCTGACTGCTGTCACAAGCGGGACAGGCAGCCCTTGTGGAGGGCCATGTGTCAGTGAGTAATCACCAAGAAAAGCAACTCTCTGAAGGGCTGATCAACACGTCTGGGTCAGGATGCATCACATGGACACACAGATGCCTTTGCGTGTGCGTGCACATTTTAAGTACCCATTAAGAGCTGTCAAACATGATCAAGTGTCTTTTAATTAAGTGCCTAGGTTAGTCTGTATGTACATATATGCAACTATTCATTTCTACCCACTTGTAATTTGATAAACATTTTCTATAGAATTTCATATTAATTTATATAACTAAGTAAGTAAATAAAATACATTTTGAAAGAATTTTTTTTCTTTTGCCCACTCTTGGTATTCTCATAAACATTTTTATAGTTCATACACGTAAAGCTCTCTCCAACCATTCACGCAGCCAAATTAGAATTTAAACTCTAGAGGTGGATGAACTTAACTGTCGAATATCTCTGGTGAATTTTTTGTTTGTTTCAAATGCTCTGGTAAGCATTTGAAACAATGTGTTGTGTCTAGAACTACTTCTCCTAATTTTTAATCCTGTGTGTATTTCAAGGGGAATTTAATCCATCTGGTTCTGATTCACTTATTCTTAACTCATCAGAGTAGTACTTTGTAATTGATGTTTGAAGTCCAAAATGCCTTGTGGGTTTTAGTTCATTATAAAAATTCTCTTTTGCCTGCCCATCTGCCCCTCCACAGCAATGGCCTGAATCAAGAAGTTATATTTTATTTATCTGTCATAGTTTCAAATAATCAGAAATGAATACTTGACTAAATGTCAAAGCTCTCAGCCTTCTGTAGTCATGGTTTTGGAGTGTGATAAAGTGTAGGGCCCCGGGTGGCAGGTTGCTGGAGGCATTGCGTGCTCAGTGGAGTCTGGTTGCTTAGGAGGCAAGGCCACACACTCTGTGCTGTCCTCTAGCTTGGAGTTTGTGTCCACAGTGAATGTCCCCAGGCGCTGGGAGCAGTGTTCTGAAACCTCTTTCATCTAGCACACACACACGACACCACAGCCACTCCCACGCCTGTAGCACATGCAGACATAAATGAGCCCCAAGAGAAAGCTTTCTCATCATGTATGTAGTCTCTTTATGATTCCTTCAAAACAAGCTCTTAACTCAATAAAGCCTTACTGTATCAGGAAAACAACACACTCTGTCACTCATGCTCTTCCAAATTCTACCAACAGGAAACTTCCTACCAGCTTCTTAAGACTTGGTGTTTCTCTAAGTCTTTCGAAGAAGACCACAGAATGCTTAAACATCTCTCGTGATAAGAAGAAAATTCAGTCTGTTATTTTAAAAGACTTTGCAGAATTTTAGCACTGGAAGTCATCTTTAGGATCATGTAATCTTTACAACATCAACTATCCATATATCTGCAAATGGTAAATTGTTCATTTTATTTCTGTGCTTGTTCTTTCTTTTAAGTGTTTAGCGACATGTGGTTATGGCCTTTGACTTCTCCATTCACTACTCACTCAATAAACATTTACTGACCACGAACATTGTATGGGACACTCTTCTAGGCCCTGAGACTTTCAGAAGGCAAGCTCGTTATTGCAAGAGCTATACATGCATTCCCTGTTCATCGAAAGCTAACAGCTCAGAGTCCTTTCTTTTCTGATGCTGCGTCCTTGTAAACCAGCTTTATGTGTGTGTACATGGGGGCAAAGTGGATTGGAGGTACAGGGCTGCCTGCTCATTAGTCACAAACACTTCTTGCATTCTCTTAAAAAATCTCCTAAGCTTAAAATCATTCTTCTCTCACAACATCAAATACTGAATGTATAAACATTTATATAAACTCTAGTACTCCAGATATCACGATGCATCATTATATCTCAACCCTCTCTCTACATGTTGAAGATTTTACTTTTACATCTCAATAGAAACATGGAATTCTTAGAAGTGAAAAGGCAGGAATCTAGTACTGGCAACTTCATCTTTGTGCTATATACTTTTAACTGTTTATAGGAATAGAAAGTTTCTTCTTTTTGAACTGACTTTTGCTAGCTTTCTCTTCTCCCTTAACAACTGCATTTACTATCATACCATAAAGAAAAAGTTTCCAGGCTACTGATTTGTATTGCAGTGAGGTCATCTGAATTTTCAGGCTTTGAATAGGGAATCACATTGTGAAAAGAATGAGTTTAGCTCAAATGAGACAAGCTGAGACCTTATCTTAGGAGGACATAGGCTCCCTGATGGGTGGAGGAGATGGCCATTTCTGCCTTTCTTTCTTCCCTAATAGAGTTAAGCAGATGTAGTTAGTCACTATTCAAGGGAGTGTGTAGAAACGTAAGCATTTGTGTTTATGTGTGGTTGCCAGGTCTAAATCAGCCAGGCAGTAATTTCTAGGAACCCAATGTAGGCACTAAATTTTGCACTCACCCACCAGATGGGTACACATGCCCCTTAATCTGTCTTCCTGCAGGAGGGCTCCCTGGCACAGTCTGGCTTGAACTTGGGGCCAGTCTTTCCCTGGAGCCCCTTCCCGTGAAATACAGCCTGCAGCAAGGGGGCTGAATAGAAAACAGCCTCCAGAAACTCAACTGGAAGGGCTGACCGGAATTCAACCTAATGTTGAGAATGGCAGGAAAGCTTCTATTATTCTACTTCATTCTATCTGCTGTGAGGCAGTGCGGCGCCTGGAGTCTGACTGAGCTTAACTCATTTCCCTGGATTTCCGAGTCACAGCCACAGTGCCTACTATAGCCAAATATCTCACTCCTGAGGCTCACTACACTTCCTGATATAGGATGCACTTGCTTGTCTCCAGCTGACCTTAAACACTAATAAAGGAGTCATAATATGACCTAGACAAGACTTGGAAGCCAACCAGAATGCAAATGATTGATGGGAGTGCTTTTAGTTATCAACTTTTTGTCCTGCCACTCTGGCGTGTTTCTTTTGTACAATGATTGTAGAAGTAGGTGGCTTAAAAATACATTACAGGCATTGCTCTCCACATTAGTGAATGTTAATCCTAAAGTGTGACAAAAGAAACTCTATGTTGGAAGTCCACAGGCACCAACCACAATTTTTGCTCTCTCTTCCCCTGGCTTGCTGGAAGGATGGCAATGGCACTTTGGAAACAATTCTGGCTATGGTGAATTCTCTGGCTATTTGTTTCGCTGACTACTTTGATCATCTTCGCTTGTCCTCCCTCAAATGCTGTTATCAAAGTGATTAGCATTTCTGCAGAAAGACTGTGAATTCACAATCCATTCTCTCTTCTTTTCACTCTTTAAATTTCTTCAAACATAAGATAAATGTTTGGCCCAATGAATAATGTGGATCTATGATTAAAATATCCACTCGAATTATGAATGAGGACTGGGGAGATGGTTGGAGTCATCTCTTAGGTTTGCTGGTTGTCACGTTTCAGTGACAACTGAAGCTCAGATTCACTTTTTTGAGGAAGGTTTTTTTAAAAAAAAACATTTCTACTAGTCCTATCTCTGTCTACTTAATACATTTAAATTCAGAAGGTCAACTTATATCAAACTAGTCAGAGAGGCAGGCTGCCCAACTATTAGCTGCTCTTTTATATTTGGAAAATGTCTCCAAAATCATCAACATGCAAAGCGTTCTTGTGAAACCTGCCGTGGAAGTTTTAGTCCGCCATCTTTGGAGACCAATGGCCTAAGGGGATCTATCACAGCCATGACTAGAAATTGTCATCCTATATGAGCAAAAGCAAATGGGTCTGACTCCTCCATCCAGTGTACCCGGGTCAGACTGGACTGGCATGGTTATTCTCCATGATAGCAGAATCCAGCTGGTGAGGAATATGCTGCAAACATCATGGCTCTGCTATTAGTCTGTCATGAGTCTGTTACTTACTGAACACTTCCTGGACCCATTTATACGTTTATCCACTACTACATCTTGGGGTAACAAGATTTCGATTTTAATATGCACTGTGTGTAAGTTTTTATTCATTTTATCATTATCCCTTTCCATTTTGAGACATATATCTGGATTTGATAACTTGCTGAATAAAAAATTATAAAAGTTCCTTCAAGATTTTATACCTTTCTAATGTATTTCCCTGTAATACTTACATTTCTATGTTGAAGCATCACACTTTTTTTTTTTTTTTTTTTTTAGTCTGTTCTATTAGATTCAGATTTAGCTAGAACTTTTGAGTTCCTTCTAAGTGCCGGACACTGTGTTTGATTCTTTCTCATATAATAATAATACCTAACATTTATTATGAGCTTACTGCATGCCAGACATAGTTGAAATACTTTACATGAATTATCATGTTTAATTCTTACAACAATCCTATGAAGAGTTTTATCTCATTTACTGAGAATAACCTTATGGATTTATATTGTGAATCTTACTATACAGATGACAATTCTAAGGTTCAGAGAATTTTAGGCACCTTATTTAAGCCCAAGGACCAAGAATCAAGATTCACACCTAGATCCTTTTCCATATATAGCATTCTCCATCCCACTTAGCTGTATTGCATAAGTCCATAGAAATCTAATTTTCATGCTATTGGATGTTTGCCTCATCTAACGAATTCTTAGAGCTGAATTGCTTCTAACATGTTATACAGACTTTTTAAAGTAAATTATTGAATTATTCTTTCACTGGTCAGTATATAGATACTGACACATAGAGAAGTTAACAAGATACAGTATCTGAACACAACTTAATTGTAGAATAGCAGATTCAACCATCGAATACATAATGTGGTATAAACATTAATTCTCATCAACTAGAAGGTTGCAAATTCCATGTTCTATGCAAACAATGAATACAAAACCATGGTAAGTGACTTTGGAACTTTAATTCATCTGCTGTGTTTGGTTAGTCACACTTTGGTTAGGGAAATGTTATAACATATTAATGATCTTCTACTGAAAGGAAATTCTCCATAAAATAAGCTGGAGCAAGAAACTAAATGAAGTCTTGAAAATTATTTAAATATGTGCATGTTCAAAGGGCTTTTTCTTTCAATTTCCTTTAAATTTATGTCCATTTTCTTAATCTTTTCTTCCAAAGAAAAGATTTTATTTTCCATTTTTTAAATCACCTTTGAAGACCCTCCAAATTCTCTATTTATCTCAAGTCGAGAAACCCAGAAATGGATACAATTTAACAACACTGAGAAAGAAAAAGAGACTATTTAAAGATTTTTCCATACCCTTCTTATATTCTAAATTCCCTATACCGTTCTCAACAAAGCACCATACTCTTATTCATTGCCTCTTTCCCACACACACAAAAAATAATGTCCAGGTTATTATTTATTTTTTATGTTTTTCACATGCAGATTTAAATTTACAAGTGCATTGTCTGCTTTTATTCTTGAATTAGACAACACTGCCTTCCCCCTTAATCTCAAAACTGGATTAAGGCGGAAAGGCCCCTCCCCCATTTTGGAGGTTTCTGCATACTTTGTGTTTGCTCTGTTTCCCTTTCCTAGACTTTCACTTTAAACATGATCCTAGGATCATAACCTATAGAATAAACCATTTACCCAGGATGCCACAGTGACCTAGTTATAATGACCCTCTCTAAGTTTATCAAAGCCCAGTCTCCAAATGTAGCTGGTGTAAATTTTCATACAGAAATAACATCAAGTTGAAAAGTGCTATGCCACTTGTTTTTAAAATCGATAAGCTCCTAACATAAATTTGGTGTCATTTGCAGATGAGAAAACTGGGCTTGATGAAATTGCTTATTTCAATGACACAAACAAGCCTTGCCTCAACTCTGCTTTATCTGGAGGGACAAAGGCAGAGACTATAAACCACATCATTCTCGTAGCTTCATGTGCACTAGTAAGAGCTAGTGGCTGGCTCTTGGCTTCACGCGTGGCTGCTCTATACTATAGTGTCAGCCCTTAAATTCCAACAGCTGTCTTCTTCTACGTGGCTGATTCAGATACATAGTCTTATTTATCTTTTAAAAATTAATTTATCTTTTTAAAAATGGATCAGGAAGAAGGCCCTAAGGTCTCTTGTTAAAAATGCCACTGAAATGATTCTTAGGGATTTCTCAGCAGCTATTTGTCTCCCAAGTGTATATTTTCACTAGCATTTTATCAGACATTAATTGAAATGCTAAGCTAAATTTTTAGCCATTCTTGTATTTATTGATAGTTAACAAACTGATTTCCACTTTCGATTTGATTAATCTCTGTTGAACATTTGGTTATATATTTATTTCTGGTCTTGGTTTTATGAATTATAGTGAAGTACTATTAAACCATGATAAAGTGCAATATTATTTCAATCTTGGCCATAAAGATTATCCCAAGGATAGAGATTTCTTATAGGATTTTTATCATTAATATTTGTGAAACAAAAATATCTTTTTTGATTTTTAAATATGTCACTGAAGCCAAAATTGGATCTGTTGTTTTTAGTTTTTGTATGTGCTTAATTTCTGGCGTATTTGTTTCAGACTGTATATAATGAAAAGGATGATTTTTTTTTTCCAGGTAGGGAAAGGCTTGATTACATTTTATTTCTCCCAAAGCTTACTAGTCTCAGCAATAATAATTCCATGTTTTTCCAGAAAAATTTAAGATGTTTGACTTTTAAAAAGCTTCGAACATTATCTATATTCATATTGTTCAGATTATGCTCTGGGGAGCCCCAGAGGGTTCTCAGGAGCAGGGAAAAAAATTGAGAGAACCTTGGGTGAGGCACTCAACCAGAGCAGTTCTACTTATGAACCATTTCATACATTGGACCTCTGTGTAAGGTTCCATTGGAAGAAAGATCTACATACTGTCAGAAATATTAATAATATTACTACTAACAAAAAAGACTTGAAATTCAAGGGTCAAATGCCTAAATTTTATAAGCAAGGAAACTGAGGGTCAGAGAGAATAAATGATTTGCTCAAAGTAACACAGCTAGTAAAAATGTGGCTGAATTAATGAAACCTAAAACTTAAGAAGATATGTTCGACTTAGTCGATATTTATCAAAGACCTACCAAGTATAAGGCGCTGTACTAGGCCTCCAAGGAATAAAGAAAATAACATAGAGCCTTCATTTGGAAACCTAGTAAAAAATGCTAAAAAAAATAAAACATTGAAGATCATTCCATCCAACCTACTTGTTTAAAGTTAACAGCTTTCTCAAAGCCACTTTTCAAATAAATGGCAGAATCAGGAAATTAATCTATTTTTACCCTAATTATAATGCACTTTTCACATACCAGTATGGCCCCAAATCTGGTTCATGAATACCCAGTCTCTCAAGGTCCGCTTGAAAAATCCAACTGAACATTGAATTTTAGAGGTTCTGAAAAATCCTACAGTAAAGTAAACTGCTGAGGCTATAGTTCTAAAAATTATTACCATAGAATACTATTCATGTCATACTTATTTATATTCTAAAGAACATAATTTAAGAAATTTAGCACTATATCTCTCCTTCTCTAGACTTTACTAGATTTGAAACTGAACTCTAGTAAAATGTGGTTCTTTTAAGAACCATATTTCCAAAGTTTACATATAAATATAATCTGTGATGTGTTAGACCAGTAGTACTCTTTATATATACATATTGTGTTTGAATGTTACAGAAAATAATATGTATATATGTTCAAATAAGTATGAATAAATGCAACACGAAAATTGCTAACAATGTATTGTTTTAGCTTTAATATCAGTTCACACTTGTTTATGTCATCATGAGAACCTCAATGCATATTTATTTTTTTTCTAAATGTAATGATACATTATAATTCATTGGCAATATCAAATTAATTTTATTAAGATAAGGATCAGTAAATACCTTAAAGATCATTCCATCCAATCTACTTATAAGGATCAGTAAATACCTTCATGCCCAATTTCCAGAGATAAAATAACTTCTCTGCAAAATAAAAATCAATTTGTTTTTCTTACAAAGCAGCACACATATCGGTGTGTTTTGTTTTGGTCAGAGGTTAAAAATAAAAAGGAATGAATAGCAAAATTTTCCCCAAAAATACCATGTAAGGTACACCAAACAAAATAATACTGTAAATCTTGGGAGAGAACCTGTTCTTGCAAGATTTGCAGACCAATTTTTCAAGATCAAAAGTGTTTATATAAGCTCACGAAATCTTGGATCTTCTCCCAGACTAAACCTCCGACACTTCTGAGGTTGGCCCATCACTAATATTTGCAATATTTTTGACACTTCATGGGATGGACTCATGGGCCTTTATGATAGGCAAGCTTCTGAATGTGATGAAGTGTCGGAATAATTTACTGTGTGTGAAAGGCAGTCAAACAGCACTGACATTTTGCAACAGGAAGGAAATGATTTGTAGATACCAGGAACCTGTTGTATCTTGTCAGCTTTGTTGGCTGAGGAACATCACTAGGGACCCATTAGTACACAGAGAGCCATGCTGCCCACCTGAGAAGCGTGCCTTGCCAAGTGAGTTGAGGCCTGTGTTCAGGCAATGTTCCCTCTTGTAGTATTACATTTCCTTACAGAAAACCTTTAGAAACATGCTCTCAAGTATGCTGATTCTCTTAACCCTTCATAATAAGACCTATTTAGTACCTTACACATTATAGGCCTTTATAATAAGAATTTCCAACAAATCCATGTATTTACCAAGGTGGAACATGTAAGATAAAGTAAACCCTGAGCTCTGTGGTAACTTATACCTCTAATGATCCATTTATCCATGATGATTTATTTTTTCCCAAAGTCTGAATATTTCTAATAATATCTCTAAAGATTCCATAATTATTGCACTTTTGTCATCAACGGCAATAATGCAATAAAGCTATTTTGCTCTTTTGCTCACCAAATTAGGATTCTCCTCTAGAATCATCACTGTTACTTAGCCCCTCCTTAGGAGATTAATTTCTCTGAATTATGAGGATTCACACTTGCAACATTTATATTCAAGATTCTCCAATCTCAAAGGTTTTTGTGTGTGATAAGGTATAATAAAGTCTGTTAGGTACAACGAAGATGAATGAGATATGGGTCCTGTTCTCAGAGAACTTTATTCTAATTTTGGAATCAAGACTAATATAGGCAATAGCACTTATCGATCACTAATTACTATTATTTAAAAGCATTATTGTGAAAGTAGGGGGTTTGGATGCTCATATTGACAGAAAAAGAAGGTTGATAATTGTATATTTCAATCTGCCTTGAGAGTGAGGGATGTATACAAGGCAAGTATCTTCATTCAACAGTTTAAAGCCAAATCGAGGCTCAGCACCCATTCCCCCAGGTTCTTCCAACTCGGGCATCACTGTCTTTCTTCCTGAGGCACTTATGCTTCCTCCTCCATCATCCTCAGCGGTGCCCAAGGCTTAACCCTTTTCTTTTTCTACCTTGGCCCAGCCTAATTCTTTATAGAAGCTTAATCTTTTACTTTCCAGAGTTCTCCAGCAGAATTAGAAAGAGACCAATTTAACAGGAGATTAGAAATGAGCACACCCATAATCCCAACTGGGGATCTCTTCCTCTAATTGGTTACTATGTCTAATAATATGTCTAATAATGTGGTTGATAATGTACTACTTACAGTTTTGTAACATGGGTTTAGGCTATTTACAAGGCAGCTCCCAGGAGACATGGGAGCAGCTCTCAGCAGTGAAACATTTAAGGTGGCAAGCAAGAGCTGCCTATCTGGGAGACTGGCCCTATCAGAATATGTGCTGTGAGGCTGCCAGGGGAAGGGAATAATTACAAGGGGCTGCCTAACTGCCATAGCAATAGAAACTTAACCCAAGTGTTTTCAGGTAACTGCCAGCCTTGGGCCTGGCTGCCTTCCATGGGCCCCAAAGGCCCCGTGTGAAGTGGGTGTTTTACAGCAAGTTACAGCAACACAGCTGTTTGCACTAGAACTTAACCCAGGTATGCTAGACAGCTGTGCCAAAGCACGTCTTAGTGTTTTACTAATTCAAAAGCAACCCACATAAAAAAGCATTTGACCCTGACTGCAGGTTTCAGTTTCTTGTCAAGAACTGGTTATTTAATTCAATTTAATAAAATGCTTTTTGAGAACCAATGATGTTCTCAATGATGCCATTGACACCTGAAAGTAAAGAAGGTACAGGGCCTGACTCAAAGACAGGATATCACTCCAATCCTTAAGCAACACCCTATCTGGAAACACACACACACATGCACATGCCAATGCTATAATTCCATGGAAAGTGCAAAAATAGAAATAAATTGTGATACAGAAAAAGAATGGTTATTTCTGAGTAGGGTAGTCAGGAATGGCTTCCCAAAGGTGATGCTATGTGAACTGGACTTTGTAGGATAAATACAAATTCTCTACACAGAAAGGAGAGGGACAAGGCCTGACAGAAGGAACATAATGCACCAAAGTATGAAAATGTGAAATATGATGGGAGAGAAAGGAGTAGATCAGATTTACTGAGGATAAATCTTGAGCAGATGAGTCTGGATGAGCAGTTCCTGCTTACAGATCTCTGGGTGCTAAGCTAGGATCATACCCCCTGTAGCACACACAGGGACCCATTACAGGGTACTACACAGAGTGTGACAGGATCGGGTTTGTTTTCTAAAAGCTCATTCTGGCAGCCCCTGCTGGAGGAGACTCAAGGCAGCTGAGAGAACATTGTTAACAGTCCGGGTGAGAGAAAGTGAGAACCTGAGTAATGATGCCGACAACAGAATAATTCTGTTTGATGGGCTCACAGAACCTGTAATGATTCACCCACTCCTTCCTCAGCCAGATTTTGAGTTTGGTGTACCTAGACTTGCTGGCGACTAAACAGAACCATCATAGTCTTAGAAAGAAGTACTAATGGAAGAACACTAAAATGATAGGACATTAAAATTGAAAAATATCTTAGGAGATTTATTTCAACTCTCTCATTTTACCTACAAGTTAATTAATGGCAAATTTCGGCTTGGCAGCCAGGTCTACGGCCAGTGAAACACTTGGTTGTTCTGTAGGGTATTGTTGTAGGTTGAATTGTATCCTCAAAAAAACGTATGTTAAAGTCCTAA
>NW_011888824.1:5396475-5407810 GCF_000151845.1 Pteropus vampyrus | reverse complement strand
GCCAATGCTATAATTCCATGGAAAGTGCAAAAATAGAAATAAATTGTGATACAGAAAAAGAATGGTTATTTCTGAGTAGGGTAGTCAGGAATGGCTTCCCAAAGGTGATGCTATGTGAACTGGACTTTGTAGGATAAATACAAATTCTCTACACAGAAAGGAGAGGGACAAGGCCTGACAGAAGGAACATAATGCACCAAAGTATGAAAATGTGAAATATGATGGGAGAGAAAGGAGTAGATCAGATTTACTGAGGATAAATCTTGAGCAGATGAGTCTGGATGAGCAGTTCCTGCTTACAGATCTCTGGGTGCTAAGCTAGGATCATACCCCCTGTAGCACACACAGGGACCCATTACAGGGTGCTACACAGAGTGTGACAGGATCGGGTTTGTTTTCTAAAAGCTCATTCTGGCAGCCCCTGCTGGAGGAGACTCAAGGCAGCTGAGAGAACATTGTTAACAGTCCGGGTGAGAGAAAGTGAGAACCTGAGTAATGATGCCGACAACAGAATAATTCTGTTTGATGGGCTCACAGAACCTGTAATGATTCACCCACTCCTTCCTCAGCCAGATTTTGAGTTTGGTGTACCTAGACTTGCTGGCGACTAAACAGAACCATCATAGTCTTAGAAAGAAGTACTAATGGAAGAACACTAAAATGATAGGACATTAAAATTGAAAAATATCTTAGGAGATTTATTTCAACTCTCTCATTTTACCTACAAGTTAATTAATGGCAAATTTCGGCTTGGCAGCCAGGTCTACGGCCAGTGAAACACTTGGTTGTTCTGTAGGGTATTGTTGTAGGTTGAATTGTATCCTCAAAAAAACGTATGTTAAAGTCCTAATCTCCAATATCTACAAATGTGACTTATTTGGAAATAGTCTTTGCAGATGTAATCAAGGTGAGGTCATTAGGGTGGGCCCTAATCCCATATGACTGATGTCCTTAAAAGTAAAAGAAGATAGCTATGTGAAGACGTAGTGACACAGGGAGGGTGCCATGTGCAGACGGAAGCAGACATGGAAGTTATTCAGCTGCAAGCCAAAGAAGACCAAGTATTGATGGCCATCACCAGGCAGGAAGATTCTACCCAGAACATCAGAGGGAACGTGACCCTGCCAACACCTTAATTTCAGATTTCTAGCCTTAACAACTATGAGAGAATAAATTTCTGTTGTTTAAGATACCTGTTTATAGTACTTTTTATGGCAGCTCTAGGAAACTAATACAGATATTGTTAAGGTTTAAATGTTTTGTGTATGTATATCAGTGTGTGGGGGAAATCCCCCTATTAAATAGCTCAAAGATAATGCCTAATACAGAGCTACATTTAAAATATATATATGACTCTATAAGCATTACCCTCTGTAAACTGATTTGGTTCAATAGTAAATATCATTTTTATAGTTTTCACACAATGAAAGATTTTAGCAACTAAAATTTGAGTATACTTTATAAAGCATTTTAATCCATTATCTCCTTTAATCTTCACACCAGTTCTGGGAGGTGGGCATAGTAAGAAAATGGTTAATTGTCCCAAAGTTGCCAAGTGATGGAGCCAAAGTCAAATTATAAGACTTTGGGCTCCAAGTCCTGTGCTTTTGCTTACATTCTGCTCCATTAGTAACTTTAATAGCTTATACAAGGTGAGAATTATTCAGGATAAGCTGCGGTTATGGCTGAGGAAGACCTCTGCACTGGAGTTGCTTATGTATGCATGTACTCAAGAAGAATCAACTTGAGATATTAGTGTGAGTGCCAGCAAGCAGTTCTATTTCCAGGAAAGAAATGCTAGTGATATCATGTGATAATATAAATAGTCTAATTCATTCCAGCAAACATTTATATTCAGAGATGTAGGGAGCCTATAAAATAACATGTTGTTGCATCTCTCTAGTTGTCTCCTGAGTCCGAAGATAAAAGCTTTCCTTATAAAGGGAATATTTATAGCCATGGAAATCAGAACTAACTCAGCTTCTCTTAGATATGCTGGGCCTACTCTGGCCTCAAGCATCATCCTATAATTTATTATCTCAATTCTCACTGTGGAATTTTTATGGTTGGTAAGAGAAATCATGTCTTGGGCAAGTGAGTCAAGTCAGTTTTGTTGCTTTTATTCGTTTGTTTTTGTTTATGAGATACTGGAGAGCTCACGTAGGTGGTGGTTGCAGGGAAACAAATTATTGACAAACAATTAAACCAAAGAAGAGGAATCAGCTTCTGGAAAATGATGTGATGTATGGACCCCAAAATGCCATTTATCAGAAATTGGCTAACAGTATTATGTTAATTACAGCTATGTCGTGAATCTGGAAGGAGAGGGAGTGGGAGGAACAGAGGAAGAGGAAGAAGCCTCTCCATTTGTATAGATTAATGAATGGCAGTGGTTTTCTAATAGCAGTCTTGTGGATCTTAAAGTAGCAGGAGAGTGACATCCATTCTCAACCAAGAAAAGCCCTTTGCACAACAGCATAAAGCACTACATTTCTAAGAGCTTATAAAACTCAGGGTCATTCTCTAAATGTTTCAGTCCTAAAACTACTTTAAAGTCGAGGACAGTGACTTAAAGGTAAACCTCAGCCTTTCATCTCTCCTACTAAGCTGAAGGCAAATTCATGACCAGTCCCCCAACCGGGCCATAAATGTATGCAATGGTTGGTCTCAAGAGAGTCACTGGAAACACAGCAAATAATGTCTGTTTCCACCTCTGTATTAAAGTCCTCCTCCACTAGATCTGTGACTCTAGGTGTGTGGAAGAGTCCTCTAGACGAATGACGTTTGTATAATCTATGAAGCATTTGACTTACAGGTTTGAATGCACTGACACATGCTCACATAGCCTGCACCCTTCATCCATGCATACCCTTAAATAAGTCAGGTCAATTATGTGACAATACGATCCAGAAGTACATCCAAAATTCTTCAGTTATACCAAAATGGCATGCATCCTCCCTTATTTTAAAGAAAAGATGTCACGATTTGCATCGGAAGTTTTTTTTTTCTTTTCTTCTCTTCCTCCCTCTCCCTCCCCTCTCCTACTCCTTTTCCCTCTCCTCCTTCTCCTTCATCCCCTTCTCCTTCTCCTCCTTCTCCTCCTTCTCCTCCTTTTTGGTAACAGATTTTTTATTTTAATATTTATTGTAATAGAACCTGGATTTGCCTTATAGCTTTTAAAGTAAAAATTGTCATTCCCCGCCCAGCATCCCCACATACTTGCAAATGTTCACAAAGATTTTATTCGAAAGTTCCAAAAATGGTTGAGAAGCATTTCATGTGGATAATTAAGACTCAACAACTAAACTCAACAACTAAACTCAGTAGGTTTAATACAGAAAGGTTTTTGTGGCTTTAAGAGTTAAAACACCAGGATCCTGCTTCTTTACATCTGTCCCCACTTTACATATGAGAAACACAGAGTGCCTAACCAACCTCAAGGCTGTGAAGAGCTGTCTTGGAATGCATGCCCACAGCTAACCCAGCAGCGCCACACACAGCTTTTGACTTTTCACCCTGTTAGTTACTCTGCCCAGATTTTCAGGAGAAGAGAAAAGCTGCCCGCTTCCCCACTGCCCCAGAACTGAGGTGACCTCCCAGAAGCACAAAGCAACTTGCAGAGCAGTTGCTGTGAGGTCTGGGACTTCCCCAGCACTGAAGCAGTTAACTTGAAGGAAGACCCAGAGAAAGAAAAACAGACTAAGAACTGCCTTATACTGGGAGGAGGGCTAGAAAACGAGGCTGTTGCTGTTGTTTTCATTGTGTGCACTCTAATCAGGGAGAGTAAGAACAATGATGCATGTAATGCTGATTTTGGAACGTGTCCATGCAGCTTTTCCCAGGCTAGACAGCCTTGGGAACCACTGATAGAGTGGCAGACCAGGGGCACAGCCTCAATCACCAAGCCTAGGGCAGGGCAGCCTTTTCTGTGGATAAAATATGTGAGGGATGACAAGAATCTTCCCAGCATGGGAAGTGGCAGTAACAAAAAAACACACTACAGGGGAAAACTGCAAAGGTTTTGCATCTTGCAGTCCGGGCCACTGGATGTGGTATTTGAAAGATAGGAGACTTTTCCTTCTTCCCGCCCCATCCCATTTTTCTTCTTTGTTTGTTTGTTTCCTTTTTGCATTCAACTTGTCCTCCCTTTCTTCTCCACTCCCCTCCCCCACACTCCCTCCACCACACTTTGAAGCCCAGATGAAAGCCCTGTGTTGTGGCTGCTGGCACCAAGCAAGCAAGCGCAGGGACGACTGGAGTGTGCTTTAGTTTAAGATGCTGTACTTTTCTCCCAAGAAAAAGGGGGGCAAATCAGCTTGAAACAATACATGGCATTTTGCTGGAAAGCATACTTTATGTATCTAGGATTCAAACATGGTCTTAATTTTTCGAAGCTTTTTTCTTCAAGGATAAGAGAATAGCTAGAATGCGGCATCCTCCTTCAAAGTTAATGCATTCGACTCCAAGGGTTTGGGGGTAGTAGTGTTTAATAATATAAAACAAGAAAGAGGCAAAAATCAGGCACAGGGGCATTTGGTATTGACACAATAGCAGCTCATAACTTTCTCAAGTGTTGTTGAAACAGCTCCCTTACTTTTAAATAGCACATTCAAGCTATGTTGTACTAAATGACTTTGAAGGAATGCCTTCCAAACATTTGCTTGGTTATTTGTTACCAGATTTAGCAAATAAAAATTCAGGACACCCAGTTGAATATGAACTTCGGTTAAACAATGACAAATTTTTTAGTATAAGTATACACCACACAATATTTGGGATAAACCTATGCTAAAACATTACGTGCTGTTTAGCAGAAATTCAAGTTTAACTAGGTGTCTTCTGACAACTGCACTAGTTATAACAGTTTTCAAATCAACTGAGCTTTTTAAGAAAAGTATGTTAAAACACGTTTTAAAAGCCTTGTTATAACATGAGTTTATTTGAGATTCACCGAATTTGAACATGGGGATAGTTAACATACTGTTCTTTCTACAACACAGACTGCCTATAGTAAGGCCTTTCCTGTCCCTGTCAACCCATCCCCTAAACACACACACATATATACAACAACCTATACTCCCTGCCCCATCCTCTATACACAAATACCCCAAACAGGTTTTAAAAGGATTCTATGTATGTATTTTTTTTTTCCTTCAAGGGAAGGATTGGCTAATGTGTTGCTTCGAGCAATAGATCAGTATATAAAATCAATTTCTACCATGCAAAGTGCAGATAGCTTTCACTTGGCCGTTACTTAGAACTTCAGCAGCTTTGTCAAATAGCAACAGCTCATGGAATCTAAATATCTAAATGAGGCATAATTATTTTTATTTACAGATTTTTCCCAATTTATCACTTAATGCGCTGACACCTAGTTTTATTATTTTACATTTATTTTAAAAAGCAAACAAGCAAACTTGTGCTTATAGACATAAAATCAACCCAAAGAAACCAGTTGGAAAGCTCATCTGACCTGGTCCTACATGCTGTCTGCAAACTTCTGCTCATGTGACCCTCCGTTCACTTGAATGCGGATAAAATTGAAGAACTGGTGTTTTTGCCCCTGACAACTGCTATCCCAGAACATAATCTGTGAGGTTGGTGAGCTTCCAATTAGTGGGGATGAAAAAGAGGATTAAAAGAAAGACTAAGAATGGTAGAGGGCAGTGCTGGAGGAGAAGATTCCGAGTGGCTTGAGGTCTCGATGAATGTAAAATTCAAATGGCACTTAGATAAGTGGTGAAATTTTCATTTAAACTATGGTTGGAGGATTGTCGAGTGTCATCTAGAGAGTCATATATCCTTTGTACAACCATAAATCAACTTTATTTATTTATTTTTTAAAAATGGAAGTAATAAGAAGGTATTCACCACCTCCTTGCCCCACTATTCAAACAGTCATCTATACGCATTCTCTTTTCTATCCCTCTGCTTATATAGAATAATATGTTTACCTAGCGAATCCATATATATGTTTAAATGAAGTAGCATAATGACTGAGAGTCTGGAAATTTGGTCTAGTTTCTGTTACTAGTAACTATTAAACTTAGACAAGTCTATTCTTCATTCCTAGCCAAAATACAGAAATAATAAAATGCTTAATTTCTTTGAAAAACAAGAATATAAAACCAGATGCTCAGAAATCTCTTCTTTTTCTGAAATTCTAATTCTATATCAATTTTCATCAATAGGGTCTACTTTCTACTCTAAGTATTGAAAGGTAATGATTGTACCAATTAATTGCACTTAATTAAACCTATTTCTATGTGCTTTAACATTTTTATGGCAATGGCTTATTTTTGGAAAACTTATGCCCAAAAAGAATGCATTTTTTAAATATAATCACAAAGAAAAACACGTAAATGAGTGAAAATTTCAACTATTAGGTCTATAAATCCTCCACTTTGGGAAATTAGAATTTGTGAGTATTGAATTTGGGCCACTAAATTTTCAAATAAAAATAATGCATGGATATAAATAAATAGCTATTCATTCAGAATTTGTAGGCATCACAAATTTGAGGATTTTAGCTGCACTGGGTATAGACACCTAGAAAAAAACGTTCAGAGAAAAAAAAATTTTTAATTTTAAGAGAGCAAATGACACCATCATTGCTTTTGACAGTATAGTCAAATATAAAAAGACTTGGATCAATTACAGGATTGATATGGCATATGGCAAATACTGTTCTTTTAGACAAAAAATAAATAAATAAATAAATAAATAACCTGCAAAATATGGAGACTAGGAACCAGGAACCAATCAAAGGAATACCTGAAAAATGAAACAAACCTCTAGTTTGCTGATCAGAACCAGGACCCAAGGATTATTGTGGAGAAATCATTGAAATCATCAGTCAGGTCTAGGGAGAGCAAAAATGACAACCCGGATAAAGGAATGGAGGGAGAAACTGCACAGCAAAAGTATCATGAGGGAGCTATTAGAGTCTCGAAGTCCTTCCTTCAGAACTATAAGCCACGAGGTCAGCTTTCTTCTCTGTGCAGCTCCCTGGCAAATGGAATCAGCTAGGTTCCTGCTCATTCTTCCCAAATTCAGACTTCAGAGATCTAGAGGCAGGGTGTCATCCAAAGAGAGAAATTATTGCTGTCCCTGTGCTTATAGATCTCTTTTCCTGACATATTATTCCAAAGGCCTTTTTAAATTTTTCATTAATTTATTTTTTAATTTATAATGAAATCATTTTAAAATGTCACATAGTGAGTTATGTGCATGATTTTACTGCTGCCAGAACTTCATTGGGATTAAAGCTTTTACTTTGTTATGTATTTTACCTAAATATTTGGGGCGGGGGGGGCAGAGGAATCTGGGTTTTTATGTAATACCCATGGTTTGTTTTATAACTTTGTTTATTATTTAAGAAGAAATCATGTTCTTTAAAATATAAATACAGACCAAGGGTTCATTTATAACAGTCTCTCTCTCTAATACAATTTTCTACACTGAAAGCTAAAGCTACTTTTCACACATCCTTCTTTAATCAGGCAGAATTATTATTCAAGCTGGCTTCCTGTTGCCAATCAACAGTCTCTCAATATATAGAAAATGTACTCAATATTTTACTTAAGAATGGCAATAAAAGTTTATATATGGAGCCCATTTCCCCGAGTGATTTTGGTGTTTAACTCAGCACTCTGTGTCTTCCCTTTTAAAGGGAGTGAGAAGGGATTCCTAATAGCTCGACTGGACCCCAGCCTGGCTAGATAGGAGGACAGTAGAAGTGAAGTGGCCTCACAGGAGTTTATAATAGAGGAGCTTCAGAGCCCCTCTCCTAAAAGCCTACCTGGGCTTGGGACATTGGCTCCAATTCAGATGAACAAGTTCCCTTTTTCTCTGAAAAGCTGAAAGTCACTTTTCTCATTCTAATCATAACACGAATATTGCTTTACCCCATCCTCCATGTTCCACTTGCTGGCAAAAATTGGAAGGACTTAGAAATCCTGAAGCACACGCCACCAGCACTATCCTCTTCTCCTTGTGAAGCTAAGAGACATATGGTGTATCTAGCTTGCCTCCTTCGCAGACTATAGTCCTAAAAGAACAAGAATTTGTTCATTCTTTTAATAATTATTTAACAACTACTACATGACCAGATGTTAACGTGCCAGAAATCATGCCAGGCGGATCCAAAGGTAAACAAAGTAGATGTGCTCTGGGCCATCAAGAAGCTTGCAGTCCAGTGAGAGAGCTGGCCATCAGTCAACTGATTACTCAAATAAATGAATTATTTAAAACTGGTAAGTGCTGTGAAGAGGTGTTACAGAATGTCATGAGGATATAAGGATTTCCAAATACATTTCTCACTACTGCTCTCATACACTGCCGGAGAACGGATTTTTTTTTTGGAGGATGGGGCATAACTTAAATGCTGAATGCATATCGATTAGTTGAGAAAAGTTTCCCCAATATTATGCCCTTCCTGGATTTGATCAAGCTTATATACTTATAGTTTATAAACCTCTATCACACTCCAGTAACACAATATTAGTTTCTTTCATTTCTACATGTAAGAGGAATTGATAAATTTTGTATGATATCAATTCCCATCTAATCTGACCTTGCCAGCTCCCACAAACAATGATGTCTATATTATAACATCTTTGTTCCCAAGTTCTGAAATACACTTCACTAAAAGATTATTTTCAGCTTGAGGAAGTTGCCTTCTTTATTTATGTCTGAATGGGATGACTATAAATCTTCTAAATGGCTATTTTTTCCAATGCCTGTATGTGCTCTTAAAATTTGTAAAGTAGCAAAATGTTTTAAATCAATTTTTTTAAAAAAGGAATACTCATTCAAACCAGAAAGATCCAAAGTAATAAACTTTGGATGCCCATATATACATGTACACAAGTAAATAAACCTTGTTTTCCTTTCCCAAGCAGAAAAATTGGTAATAATAGATGTCAAAGTACTTGATTCTTCAAGAAATTGTAGAAGCTTTCAGTGACTTTAAATCTCTTAGTCTCCATTTCATATCTTTTAAACATATAAATAAACTGTTTTACTATCTTCTCATGTGTACCATAAATTTTTATCAAAATGTATTATGATAATGATGACAGTACTTTCACCATTTATTATTTGAAAATTATAGCACAAAGCTATATATTTTTTTTTTAATAGCTAAAAAAAATGTTACTACTGGTAATAACAATAATAAACTCTGTCACTTTCTGGGTATGTAATCTTAGGTGGGTAAATTAGTTTTTCTCATCTGTAAAATGAGTGGATTAAGGCCTAGCTTACAAAATTGTTGTCAAGATTAAAGATAACATGTGAAAAGGGTCTGGGACTTATAACTACTCCATGAATTGCCACAGGATTGTCACGGTTATTATAAGATTCTGGTGGTTTAATTTAGTGTCCAAATAACAGGGGGGAAAAATAGAATCCTTAGGTAAATCATATCATGAAAATAAGAAAGCTTCCACAAAATAATTTCTTTTCATAAAGTGGGTAGAGCATTTAATCATGTCGTTAGCAGAGTTAAGAAGTTCCTATGTGAAGCTACGCCATTCAGGTAGAATGAAACAGCTGGGATTTGAGAATAAGACAAAAGGAAATAGACTTAAAATTGCGACCAGAAAGATCTCTGATTTTGAGACATCACAGTTGGAGGATAAAATAAAACTGAGGCATCTCCTTGGGTGGTTCAGTAAGTGGAAGTAAGGGTGATCTAGGGAATCCATCAAGGTCCCAATAACCTGCTAGAAATTGTCCATTTTGTCTAAAAATGAAACAAGGCTCAAAAAAAAAAAACCCCAAAAAACTGGTATTGTATGCCATGATGCTGAATGTGGTATTATTTGATCCAATAAAATAATCTCTTCTCACAGTTTATGGGAGTGACTGCTACCAACTTGCATGTGATTGAGTCGATCAGAGAAGTAAGCAGAGCTACTATGACTGGTTTAATACATAATCATTATTTACTTTTCAAATGACATTTACCCCAGAGGACATTACGCTTTGCAAGATAGTTCAGTTTGGGTTGCTAATTAGTCTGAACTTCTTAAAGCTATTTTCAGAAACCATGATTCTGCCCTTTGGCAGTATAATCTACCATCACATTCTGCATTTGGTAAACAGACTCTAGTTTCTTCAAAATTGTTTATTTATTACTTAAAATTATCTACAAAGACAGTCCACTGGAAATATTAAACTGTTACTCCAAGTAGATTGCTAATAATTTAGAAGCAAATGCTTCCTAATTTACCACTTGAGGGAAACTACCAATTTTTCATTCTCTAAATAAACTTTAAAAGTATTTCTGTTGCAAATTATATAACATATGCTATGCATACAGAACTCTTCAAATAGGATTAGGTTAATCTACAGCTTTAAAATGAAAAAGTATTTGACTCTGTAGCATGGTCCCCAAATGTGTGAGAGAGACATGTGGACTTTTCCTTAGCACCATGGAATGCTTAAGAAGTATTCACCAAGCACTTCAATCTCAAGGAGATGTCAGGGATCTACATATCATAATGTGTCTTTTCTTCCCAAGAACTCTCTTGTTCTGTGGAATTTACAAGTTGACAGGGAGACATTATCGAAATTCAAATTACACACACACACACACACACACACACACACACACACATATATATAATGTATGTCTGTATATGTGTATATGTGTGTGTGTGTCTATGTGTCTCAAAACTCAATATTTAGAAAACAAACAACCCAGTTTTTAAAATGGGCAAAAGATTGGAACAGACACTTTATCAAAGATTGGTGAATAGCAAATAAGCACATGAAAAGATGCTCGATATCATCAGTCATTAGGAAAATGCAAATTAAAGCCACATCGAGATACCCATACACAGCTATTAGAAGGGATAAAATTAGAAAAACTGACCATACCAAGTATTGGTGAGAATATGGAGGAACTGGAACTCTCATACAGTCCTGTGTTGGTGAAACTGCAAAAGGTATGACAGCCTTGGAAAACAGGGTCTCTTGAATTCATGAGAATGTGTCTGGAAGGAATATTAAAGGCATACAGTTTTAAGGTAGTACATGGCAAACTTCTAGGGAGCACCATCCATATTCTAGTCCATGTGTGTGATTTACCCCCAGATATGCAAAGGAAAAAAAAACATCATTTGGGTGGCCTTATGCAGCAAGTCTTACTAAGAAAGTTGATTTTAAAGTGAGGAATAGGATGTGGCTGGGGGTTGGGGATGGGAGCTGGTGAGAACAATATATCTGAAAACTGAAAAAGAAAGGCCGTTTTAAGGGGCAAAAAATCAGTTTCGCCTGCCTGTGGCTGTATAAAAGTTACTAGAAATGCAAAGGACATGTGTGATTC
>NW_011888824.1:5342350-5394775 GCF_000151845.1 Pteropus vampyrus | reverse complement strand
CGCCTCATCCTTTTGTGCCTAACCGTCTCACTCAAAAGACTAACCTCTTCCAATTTTTTCACATAGCCTACCTAAAGAAATGCAATGGGGCTCTGGATCCCAATTCACATTCTCCATCTTGGGTTTAGGTAACAGGGGCTGAGGGAAGTAGTGGAAGTAGGTAGGCTCTGCCGAGAACAGGCCAGGTGACAATTTCTCAGAGCTTATGTTTTTATATTTGTGTTTTTATAAAAGCTTAGGAAGTTCATGTGCAATTATCTGTACTAACACAATGACTAGAATTTTTCAGGTTTCCAGGGGTAAGTCAAAGTACTGAAATGCCTTCCCACTTACAGTTTATTATAAAATGAATATATATATTCATTAGGAAATACTTAACATCATTCAAGTGTATAAATGGAGGTCTTGCTTTCTTCATGTCTCACACCCCCAAGCATCCTCATTGCACGTTCTTCACAGGCACTGTTCTGGGTACAACAGGACTAGGTAACAATCAGAAAACTCAGGTTCAAATCCAGGCTCATGCACTAGCAACCATGTGACCAGAGGCAAGTCACTGACCACAATGGTCTATAGAATGGGAGAGATAATACAAAGCCTACCTACCTCTGGCTACCAAGTCAAAAAGGAGAAAACATATATGAAAACATATTTCATGTAGAAGCCCCATGTACGTAAACTGTTTTCATTATTTGTTAAAATTTGCATTACATGACTTGTAGCTCCTGCCTCTAGGCAAGAATGAAGCTAAACCTCTTGTTAACCTCAGACTAATTAGAACCAACCTTTAACAGCTTCCCATTGGCCTGCTTCCATGTTCTGTAGAATCATCAGACTTGCCTTGTCATCTACCAGGCCAGTGGAGTGGCTAAAATAAAGTGTAGGTGATCTTGTCTTCTACTTGGTATAGTAAAATGATTCAATATTTGCAATTATTGGGAAGCATTATATCCTTGATGACAGGGGCTCCTGACTCATATTTATCAAAATCATAAATCATTTTTTTAAAGAAATGCTGCTTCTCCCTTACATTCTGCAGGCAGACACTCACAAGCACTGGGGTAACCTCAGCAGCCTTTGTAGGTCTCTTCATTATTGTTGCACATTAAGCCCTTGAGGAGCACATTTTCATCTACTAAATGAAAATTGGAGAATTGAGATAGTAAAGAAATCACAGTTTTTCTTAAATTAACTAGACCACAAGTTACTTGATTCTGACAAAAGCAGACCATCTTCTGCATTCTCCAATATGGCAGGCACTACTCATATGTGGCTATCGAGCATTTGAAAAGTGGCTAGTCCAAACTGAGAAGTGCTGTACACATTTCCAACAACTAGTTCCAAAAAGAAAGAATACAAAATATCTCAATAATTTTGTATCAATTACATGATGAAATAGTAATATTTTAGATTATTGGATTAAATGAAATATATTACTCAATTTCATCATTTTCCTTTTTCTTTTTAAAAATATGCTTACTAGAAATTTTTAAATTATATACGTGGTTTGCGTTATATTTCTATTTTACAATGCTAATCTAGTTCTTTGTTTCACCCTCAGGGAAACTATTAATAGTTTTCTAGTTGCCTCTGCAATGTCCACCCAGGTTGTAATTTTAAGAATACAAACATTAACAAGAAAATCCACATTAAGTTGTCACTGGTTATCCATGCAGATACGTGTGTATGCGCATGCGTGGCGTGGTATGCCTGCAAGTAGGGCCTCAACTTCCCTTGATAGCTCAAAATAAAAGTCACTCAACTCCTAGAATATTAGTGTAGAATGACAATCAGCAGCAGCATCACCTGGGAACATGTTAGCAATGCAAAGTCTCCAGCCCCACCCAGACCCACTGAATCAGAAACTGTGGGAGATAGAAGACTGAAATCTATACTTTGACAAGCCTTCTGGGTAATTCCAATGCATGCTAAAGTTTGAGAACCACTCTCCTAGATAAACTGAGGTCTGAGACAGAAATATCCCAAATCCAGTATGCATAATTTTACCAGACCCCACCACCTTCTTCTAATACTTAGACTTTCTGTCAGCAGAATCCAGACACAAAATGTTGACTTAAAATGAGGTAATTAAATTCATCAGTTTAATAAATGATCACCGTGTTGCTATTAAATAGGGAGGTCACTTTTTTGTTGTTAAATTTAAAATAATATATTGCACATAATAAACACTCAATATATATTTGATGATTTATTGACTTTCAAAATTTTCACAGACATATTATATTGGAACAGAGAAAGAACTGTATTAAGTATTGTAGTAGATGCTGTTGGTAACTGTACTGTATCATACCTGCCAGTGTGCCCATGCCCCCAACTGCGGTCAGTCGTGAGCTAAAGGCATACACCTGTTACATTCTCCAGAATCTTTCCCTGGGCTGACTGGAGCCAATTTCCAAGGAAGCTTGGGAGATTACACCACCACCATCACCGCCTTCACACCCATACCTTACTCTCCACTCCCAGCAGGTGGCCAATAGGAAGATATAAAAGCCTGGTCCCTATGCCTCAAGGTCGAGCAACTCTGCAGTGAGATTTAAAATTCCCACACTCAGACCAAGGATCACATCCTTAAATATTCTACTTCCTTTCCTCTTTTGATCTGGTCTCAAAGAATGAGCTCTCTCTCCTATATGCCAAAAATCCACCTAGTCTTGACCCAGTCCTCCACCCTGTTTTTGCCATTTTTCCCTGAGAAATCCCATCTCAACCTTAACTTTTCAGATTCTCCATTCTCTAAACAGTCTTCTTTCCTCAGCCTAAAGCATATTCATACTTCATTCACCCAAAAAAGCCCCTTCACTCTATGCTGTGTCCTCCAGCTCTCCTTTGTCTCCAAAATTATAAACTTGGTCTACTAACATTCACAAGTCAGCTCACCTACATCTCATCTATGACTATCCAGCCACAAGCTGGTAACTGACAAATGTTTACCCAACCCAGAATTCTGTCCATAGCTTCAGACTCATAAGTCCAACACCTCCTTACACCTCAAATCTCAATTTACATGTTGGAGCTAACATTTCTGGAATTGAGTTTACCTCCTCTTTCTTATTCCAAACCTGCTCTTCTTCCTGTATTCCTTACCTCAGTTACTATCATTATCATCCACTAGTCACCCATGCTAGTTAATTATTCTCCAGTCTTGATTGACTTTCTAAATATTTCTCAAATCTGTGCTTGCCTTTCCATCTCTCACCCAGACCACTGCAGTAACCATCTAAATCAGCTCCACCCTCCACTGCTGCAACAATCTCCCAACCAAAACACAAATATGACCATGCCACTCTCCACCAAAAACCTGTCAATATTTCATGGATCTAATTGAAACTAAACTAGTGTTCCTGGGCACAATGAGTTTCATCAACTAATACAGACACAAGTAATTTTCAGACCAAGTGGATTTTCCCCTCTTTGGCCAGTTTGAATTGCTTATGGTACCTTTATCCCCCATTAGAATGCCATCAAAGACTATGTCCAGTTTTTGTCCATCGAAGGCAGACAATGTTTTTGTTCCTTTCAAGTTTCAATTACTTGACCCTCACTCCATAAAGTTTAGTAAACAACATCAATTTAGAAATGAAGGAATGGGTTGGCACAGCAACAAAACTCATGCGAATATAGGGTATAAAATTTATATGAATATGAAATATTTGGCGGGGATGAAAATGTATAATATCCAGTATACTAGCTCTTAGCCAAAGACAGCTTTCCATGAAAACCCCAAAAATGCTTGAATAGCTTCCATAAAATAGATTGAAAAGGCTCTTCAAACTTCAAAGTGCTGTTTAAAATGTTTTGATGAGTTACGTGTAAATGAACATGCAGATTAAATTTCCATCTAAGTTCACACGCTCTTAAAACATTGAGGGGAAAGTGCTTTGCCAAACATGCTCTGGGTTCTTCTGAACTCAAAGCAGTGTGCAATATTCAACAAACCTAAATGTAACAGGACTCACCCATCCCTTCATCAGTCTCCTTCCTAAATCAAAGCATAGTCACCAGATGGCAAATGTCAGTAAGAAAGGGAAATGTATGCAGAGGATTACAATAAATGGAGACTGATTTTCTACTCATTTAAAGGAGAGAATGACTATCTTGGAGCTGTGAAAATTAGTTTCTATCTGCAAATTTTACTTTATCAATTACTGATTAATCAACAAGTATATTTTTGAGCACCTACTACATGCTAGGCACCGTAAGGAAATCAAAGAGTTGCATGGATCTTTCCCTGACTTTCCTGAGAAATAGAAAAATACTTATTTTGCAGCCTAAATACAGTACTACTACCTGGAAGATCGTGTCCAAATGCATACAAGCCATGGGGAAATGGCATAGACAGTATAGAAAATGTTCACATACACACACTCTCCAGCCTACAGAGCAAGAAAGAGGCACACTGTGGTTGATGAACTCGAGGTAGTTGAGGGACTGGAAACCACATCCTCAATCCTGCTCAGTCCCCATTGGTCCTGCATGTCCTGGATTTCAGTATCCCAGCCTCCTGGCTGGGGCATCCCAGCTTGTTAGGAAATTTCACGTTGTTAAATACTGTTGATTGCCCCAAATGGAGAACCACCTGGCTTAGAAATCCACTTTATCTGCATACAGCCTGGTGACAAAACCAAGAGATGCTTAACTTGGGGTTTTTTAGCTTAAAAAAAAGAAGTTACCAGCTCTCCCTTGTTGACTGTGCTGGTTAAAATTCCCTGTTATTTAAACTCTTGATCTGAAAGTTGTATAAGAATCTGACTCAAATGTAGCTGCCATTAATTAATATTTTCAAACTTTCTGAATTTATCCACATTTTCTTGATGAGAAATAAAATGTAATCATCTCACTGTCCCTCAAGGGAGACCCAGAAAAGAGAGAAGGACAGTTGAGTGACTATCCTTAAAATCTTCGGAAGAGAAGGAGAAAAAATTACAGGATATGAGCCCTTTGATTATAGGCATTCTGAGAGAAGGGACCTCACATTCTACTTCTTTTTTATGCTTCCCTACAATACCTAATTTAAAAATCACCATCTATTATCTAACAACGCCCCCTCCCCGGCCCCAACACTAAAATCAATGCTAAAGAGGGAAGGGTGGGGTAGTGGAGGAGACTGTGGGAGGAGTGTCCCAGAGGTGACTCCATGGTGATGAAATACAACCTTTTCATTTTCCCCTGGTTTGTACTTTGTTAGTCATTTTTGACAAGAAATGAGAACATTCACTTGAGTGAAGACACACATTTCACTACAAATCTCTAACATTCCCTGGACATATTGAAAACAAATATGACAAGAGACTGAATGAAAAGAGAGGGACCTTGCTCTAGAAGTTAAAGAGGTTATTCGTGTGGATTGTTGCTATCAGTTCTTTCTTCAGCAATTGTCACATGGCAATCGAATTACATTAGATATTGTGGGAATGAATTGTTATGTTGGCAGCAGCTTAATGTTAGTAAAACTCTTCTCTGGATCAAGGGTTGCAAAACTGAACAACAAGAAAAATGCACCAAAAAAACTCTTCCGGAATGTGGAGGCTTTATTATTTCCATTTTGAGTGGTATCGCATCTTTGCTACAAATTCCAAGGTCATATGCTGAATCCTCAATGTTCGACCTGCTTCTGAGCTTCACAGAACAAAGACTCACCAAATCAGACTTTCCCAGGACATAAATTATATCCTGGGAGTAAATCAGGCACCTCTGGAAGCAGCACTGACTTTTTTAGGTCACTAGGACAACTATAACTGAATTACTGCTTTTGTAGAATAAGTAGACTCTTGTCTTGATCTGAAAGAGCTAATTCAGTTTCTTAAAGGAACAAACCTAGTATTTTCTTTTAATATACTGGAAGATTGTGGGCTCAATAGCATGTGTCAGAGTGCTATACCTAGAGTTACACAGGCTCCTGTCAGATCAAGGTCAGACAATCCGGTGGCCAGAGAATGTGATAAAGACCTATAGTAGAGAATCAATGACTTCATTGATGGATATATTCTTGAAAGATCAGTCTTTCTCTTTCCTCATGCCCATTTACTTATGCATTAAACACGGTGTTCCTGGGAGGGATGAGACAAAGATAAGCAAGCAGGCAGGTTCCCAAAAGCTCAGCCCTCATACAATGAAAATAGTATGAAGACATTGTAGAACTATGGACCAAGGCTTACAAGCCATCTCTTTTCCTGCATTAGTCCTACAGTGATCACAGAAGTATATGGTTAATTTGCTGATTGAATGAAGAATGTTAAATGCTATATATGTGCTCAACTAGATACTAAACAAATCAAGAATGAATGGTCTATACAAGTATACATTTCATTATTTATGAGGTAATTAAAATTTCTGGAGAAAAAATTTAATTTTATTAATAGTTTTAAATCAATGAACAATTAATAGTTTTAAATCAATGATCTTCGAACATCATAACAATAAAAAATTATAAAAAGCGACAAGATACACTAAATGATACATTTAAATTTTTGGATAACGGTTACATGTTATAAGTGCTAAATATATTCCAGAAATTATTTTAAGCACTTTATATTTTATAAGTCTTATTTGCTCCTCACATAGAAATACATGTTCTCAGAATAATAAAACTTGGAAGTATCTAGAGATTATTTAACCTGATCCCTTCATTTTTATCCACTGGCTTCATATTATACTATATTTGTAAATGTTTTTACTTGAAAATATTTTTTAAAAAAGAGACAGACATTCATTATTCCACAACTTAATTATCTTCCTGGAAAATTATGTGAGGTAAGATATTAAAGTATATCTCTCTCATTCCACCACCCAGAGCAGTTTGGAGCCTTCCCTTTCTGACTTTTTCCTGTGTTTATCAAGATATTTGTACATTAGGAGAGAGAGAGAGAAAGGCATGCATTTTTTATTATATGTTACCTTTTGATTCAGAAAGTCCTTTTTCAATTTACAATAAATCAATGAGATTATTGAAAATAAGAAAACATAGAGACTCTTCATTGTTTTTAATGGTTGCATTGTATTGTATTACAGACCATAAACTAATCATTCCTTTCTGTACTGATGAACAGTTAAATTTTTTCCTACTTTTTTCTGCCACAACCTAAACTAAAAAAAAGAATCTTACATGTATATTTTTAAAACTTTGGAGGGCTCTAGGTTAGAAGTTGAAAGAATTGATACTAGATCAAAGACCTCCCATTTTGCTCACAAAGGAACTGATACCCCAGGCATAGATCTATGGAGATTAGCTTGATGTAAGCTAGAGGGTTCAATGCTCCCAGAAACTAAGAAAGAAAAGTGAAAAACTGTCATGGAGAAAATGTCAATTGGGGAATTAGAAATCAAAGACTCTCTTTCAATCTGGTCTCAGAGAAAGAAACCTGTTTAGGGTGACATGTGTTGCTATCAAAGCCTTGCGATAGAGAGAGAGAGAGAGAGAGAGAGCTCGCGCGAGAGAGAGCGCATAAATCAAGATGGGGTCAAGAGACTGATCTGAGTCCCCTAATCCAATGGAAGAACAGTGGTGGAAGCAGGGAACCTGGCCTACTGTTATATTGCAGCCATTGAGGACAGAGGAGTAGGGAGGGATTGCACTTCAGACCAGAAACAGGAAGAAGAGGAGAACATTACAAGAGAGTCCAGCCCGGCTGCACCTGGTGAAGGCCGTTCAAGAACATGCTCTGAGGTTTCAAGTTGTTGCCTATGCTATGATCCCTCTCCTTTGTCCCCAAACCTTCAGTGAAAGCTGCTACACACCAAAGCTTTGTAGTAGCAAGACTGTGCAAAACAAAGCAAGAGAGGGATTATGCCAAGTTCCAGTAGTGGCAAAGGCAGCAGAGGCTGAGGATTGAGTGGGGAGATGGAGCCAAGCTGAGAAGCAAACTGGTGCCTGCTCGGACCCAGAGCAGAAGAGACCAGTCTATTTTTTTCAAAAGTTCTAGAGAAAGGTGGCCTCAAAGAGGGAGGCAGAGTCCAGATCTTTCTGTTTTACTAAAAAAGGGGCTGTCTGTATAGCAGACACATGGACCAGAAAATGTATAGCCCTGTAATTTTAAATCTTTTTCATTTCAGCAGATGTACTAGAAACACATTCACTTCAAAATTCAATAGCAGCTTTAAGATTTTTAGGCACTTGTTCTCTGTGTCACAGATCTTAAACTTTAATTATCAAATCTCTGTGCTGGCAATTTGCTTCTGGTACTTCTCACGCCTGGCAACCCCTCACCTGTGCTCAGCTCCCCTGTGCCATGCAGCCTGCCTCTTGCTGGCCTTGAGCAACAACTCTCTTGCTGCTGTCCCTGGCTGTGCCAATCTGCCAAATGCTCTGAGCAGCAGCACATATCCATTTGGCACTGAGGGAGCGAAGCGAGACTTATTTTTTCCCTCTAAGAGATCCCTTTTTCTCTCCTCTCACCTTCCTTTCCTTTCCTCCTCCTTTCCTCTTCCCTTCTCTTCCTTTTCTGCAGTTCTTTGCTGCCATAAGTCACAAAACACATTTCTCTTTAGATACTCCAATAGTTCTCTAGGCATATATTACTCAAGGAAATATCCTATCAGACTTTTTTATACATTTTTCAAAAATGCTTTCATCTACACCCATCAGACTAGTAAAAAGACAAAGAAACTGGTGAATTCTCCTGGAAAGACTATGTCCAAACTACGATTCTTGCAGTTAATCCTTCCACATGTCCTTGCTAACAAACGTAATAATAATTATATTGTTCCTGTTCAGCCAAAGAACCCTGAAGAGCATTAACTTCAATACCTCTCTACCACACATATAAAGTTTGATTTCTGATACTATGATTGTCTTTATTAGAATTAGAGCTTGGAAAGAATAGCTCACTCTCTTGCTGGTCCATTACACAGTAAGAGTTCGGATTCAATGCGGCACGGCAGACCACTTTTGTTTAAGATCACTACACACTGTGAAGCATGGGTTCCTGGGTAATGACTTGCTGCCAGAAAAATAAAAGTATTTGTGAAATGAGAGGGTTTGGGGGAGGCAATATTGCATACGAGAAAGTGGACAGATTCTCTCAACTCGAGCATCGGTTTCTTTGTCACATGGGAAAAGTCATAGCTCCCTCAGAGGATTAACTATGTCATGTGCACAACATGAGTAGTAAGTAACCTGGTCTATGAAGAGTGTTCACGGCTGTGGTTGTTCATGGCTTTGGCCTGTGAGGCTCTGGGATTTGTGATAGCTTACCGTATTCTCATCCTTTCCTCTTACTAGGCATTATATTGTGACTATCTGATAAATTTTATGAGATTACAGACGAAGGTTATAGTTTCAAGTAAAAAATAAATAAAAAGGGGAAAGAGATGAGTCTGCAACTTATTAGATGTCTTGTGAGCACCAGCACAGTGTGGGAAGCTTTGTATATTGTCTTCATTTGAATTCCCTGGAAACAGATTTTCAGATAGAGAATTGCATGGAGAAGGTACATTGGGGAGTTTTCTCAAGATTCACCTATAAGGAAGATAGGAGGCTAGGATCATGCAGAGAGAAGCTGACCCACAATAGGAAACAGCTGAGACTAAAGCTTGTCATATGGGAAGCTTGGGAGCTGAAATACCTTCACAGTTATCCCATATTGAGGCAAAGGGCTGGATTTTGGATGTCTACATAAGAAAGTCATAGCCAGAGATCAGCTCCTGGGAGGGAATATAAACTTGGCTGAGGTAGTTCCATGCTGCCACGGGCGACTCCTGTAAGGGCCCAGATGTGAGCCTTCAGCAGCCAATATTCCCAGAAAAAGAGAGAGGGAGGAATATATCAGCCCTGAAAAGGGGATCTGGGCAGAGCACCACAGTGTCTACTACAGTACATCCCTTGCACCATTCAGATCCACTTGCTTCTTAAATTTCTCCCACTTGGGAAAAGCTTCTCCATCTTCTGGCTGATCTTGTTTCCTGGAGACCTTTCAGAAAGAACAAGGATCAACCAAGCCACTACGGCTGCAACTGACCTCAAAGCTATAACTCATATTCACCATTCCTCCTCCATCTTTCATTCTAGATTCTTTTACCCTCAGCTAATATCTCTGCTGATCTAGGCAATTTTCCTGGTATGGATAAAGGTGACCAGACACTTATCCCTGGTCACCATGCATTTCCTAGGCCATATCTGATATAATTGTCTGTTAACTCTTACAACTAGGGTGAGAACACCAAATATTTTCTTCCCTATGCTCACTGTCTACCAGCAGCCCTACCTTCTCCCAATGATCAAGGTCAATTACTCCTGCTAGGGTGACTCTTCTATTGGCCTCTTGGCAAAAGGAACCTGAAATGACCAGATGTCAGCCACACTTTCAAGTTCCTGGTACCCCTATTCTTCCCGATGAAAGCATTCTCCCTCTAGAAACTAGGAACTCTAGACTGACAGAGACTAAAGTTGAGATGGCATGTTACATTTTGGAGGATAGAGCTCCATCCTCAGAGAGTATTATCTGCAAGCTGACATTTTACTTGTGTATTTAAAAGCCATCACACCACTTTGTCAAGTTAGCAGCTTCTATGTGTGACGGGACCAAAGGATCCACAATCATGGGCCCAATGATGCACATCTTTTGCTGCAAAATGGGCCCATCGGTCCAGAACAATGTTATGCAGTATTCCATGTTAATGAATCAAACCTTCTGTAGGTGCTCAGATAGTGGTGCTGGGCAGAATCTCTGTGGACGGGAAAGGCAAACTTATACTCAGAATATGTGAAGATTTCAGTAAAAATGAATTGCTGCCTTTTCCAGGGTGAAAAAGAGCCAAAGTAATCAACTTGTTAATATTGATGAACCTACACTGACACATCAAAATCACCATAGTCCATAGTTTACCTTAGGGTTCACTCTTGGTGTTGTACATTCTATGACTTTAAACAAAAGTATAATGATATGTATCCATCATTTCAGAATCATACAGAGTACTTTTACTGCCCTAAAAATCTTCTTTGATCTGCCTATTCATTCCCACCCCAGCAGCTACTTATCTTTTTACTGTCTCCATAGTTTTGTCTTTTCCAGAACGTCACGTAGCTGGAATTATACAATAAATATGCAGCCTTTCAGATTGGCTTTTTTTTTTCACTTTGTAATATGCATTTAAGGTTTCTCCATGTCTTTTCATGGTTTAACAGTTCATTTCTTTTTAGCTCATTTCTTTTGATGTTCCATTGCTGGATGGACCACAGTTTGTTTATCCACTCACCTGCTGAAGGACATGCTGGTCGCTTCCAAGTTTTGGCCGTTATGAACAAAGTTCCTGCAAATGTTCACTTACAGGTTTTGTGTGGCTGTAAGTCTTCGACTCTTTGGGGTAAACACCAAAGAGCATGACTGCTAGGTTGTATGGTAAGAGATTTGACTGTTGTCATTTGTTTGATTACCAGGAAGGAAAGGAGGGTAGATCTTGGTAGTGATGAGGATGGGGCAAGCTTTTTCTGTGTTTTTTGGGTTTCTTTCTGGCCTTGTAGAGCCACTATATTCTAATAAGGGAAGTTGTGTCATTTCTACAAGCCCAGCAGATTTATGGACTTTGGGGATTTCACAGTTCATCACTGCATTTACCCAGATAGTCTCAGCCCAAGTCTCAGGGTTTCACTACTTTCCTAATTAGGCACTGACATTGTCTCAGGAGAACTTCCAGAAAGTGAGTTCAATCTTCTCTGAAGCTCCACTACTCTTTTGATTAAGTCCTGAACTTGATCCTCCTCTCTGTCTGCCTTCCAGCTGCAAGAGATTAGGATTTCCCTAAATGCCGCCAAAGAGGCCCTCTAATTTTCACATTCTGCCTTGAATTGGTAATTAATCACCCCAAGCCTCTCATTATCCCTCTTTGATGAATCAGTGATGTTCAGCATGGCCATTCAATTCCAAAGTCTCCATAGTTACAATTCCCTTCATACTTCTCAATTCCAGCCAATATATCTCCCTTTACCAATATCCCAATCCAGTTTACCACTAGTCAAAATTTCAACAGCTACACCAGTGCAACTGGACAGAGGCTGTATATATTCTACTCACAAGTAGTAATGGCGTCCTCATTGCCATTTGACCAGCAAATGACTCTTCTCTGAGAGTCTATTCCTAGTACCAACTATCTTCAACTGGGTTGCCTAGAAACAGACTCTGAAAATGGAACGTTGTATGCAGGAGACTTTTTGAGAGATATTTTTGGAAGAGATACCTGTCAGGAAGAGAAAAAGATGGACTGGACAGAGGTAGAACCCTATCCATGAGAGGTTACAAGTGAGATTCAGCAGATTCTACAGTGAGCTCTAGAGCTAGAAGACACTTATAGAGTTGTCCTAAAATAAAGCAAGGGGGTCAGGCCTATGAATACCTACAGAAGTCAAGCATTGGTTGCAGATATTCCCTTGGGAGGAGATTTAACCTTGGGTGAGACAGGTCTCTGTCAGTGAGACTAATTCCCAGTGAGGAGAGCAGCTTTGAGCCATCAGCAGCTATTATTCCCAGGAGCTAGGGTTGGGTACATCATCCTTCAGGAGGGAATGTTGGCAGATGTTTACAGTGTATACTACTCTATGTTATTTTAGCTACACTACAATAATGTGCAACCAAGAGTTTTAATTCTGATTGCTTTCCTTGCCTTCAGAAGAACAGTCTTTTTTCTATTCGTTACATAAAAGGAATTGATGCTCAGAGAAATCAAGCCTTTGCCTGAAGTGCAATGAGTTAGTGAGTGACAGAGAAAGTGGGATCAGGCAGGCAAGTTGGGTAGGTCACCATCAAGAAAGTGATGGGGTCCTAGTCCTCCATCAAAGGATCTGAGCTATATACAGGAAGACTCTAGAAGAGCTTCAGCATTTGAAGTCCAAAAGTCTTATGACACTCATTGCCATAGCAACAATGGAAAGACTGGCACTATTTCTCAGACACCTGAAAGAAGGCTTCTATTTGCTTTTAAAGGGTAGCAGCTCAGGCCAAGCTACCCAACCCATCCTCCCTGGAGACACCTACTGTCGTTAAGCTCCCCTGCTGGTCTCTATCTTGAACTCTCTACTGTCCATCTTCTGAAAATATTATGTTGCCTCATGGCCTACAGGGCGCCAAAGGAGCGTGCCAAATATCTAGGAATCTCCAGTCTCAGACTCCACCCTGTTTTCTCATTTTCTCGGCCTTGGGAAGACATCATGGTCACTCTCAAAGTCAGTGACAACAGCCATAAACAGATAAGAATATCTGTTTATGATGTTACTTTCTTTTTCACCACCGTCTAGTGAGATGTTCTCGGAAGAAGATTCGCCTATATTGACACAACTACTATCAGAAACTCCTTTGAAGCATATAAAAATGTAAATTAGTCCCAGAGTTTGCCAGATATCAAGTTTCAGTGGCTAGGCTCTACTTCCAAATCACTGTGGTCAGTTCACTTAGTTGGTACTAATGAAGCTCAGAACAACTGATTTTGTTGCATTGTGGACCTGTTAGCTTTGTTCTCTTCTTTGACTATAGGTCTCACTCCTAAACCCAGGCATCTTGGTCCCAGATGCAGCCTGGGTTGTGGGGGAACAGATAGGGCATGTCGATAGACCTCAGAGGATGATCATGGCCCAAAGGTCACCCTCCTGATAGCAGGCCAACTATCCTAACCTCCGTAGGGAAATAAAATCACTATGAGAGATTATGAGTGCTTAATAATTATTTGTAAAATTAATCGACAAATTCCTTCAATGGAGTAATTGTTCTACATTTCACTTGCCTGCCCATGGCTTGTCTGTTTCTGTATTGAACTAGAAATTGATGCTGAGCAGAGCTTTCCCTCTACCTCATCCACTGGCAGAAAACATATCATGTCTCAGCACACCAGGGGATACCCGGTGACCTGCAGAGTAGCGTGAGCTGGAGAAGTTCCTGTGACAGCATGTGCCACTTTGCGTTAATAAAAATTACCAAACTGAAAACAGATGATAACCACAAATGCTGAGAAACTGAAACTTATAAACAGTCTTCTTTATTTGGTATAGTTTTTTTCTCATTTGGTCAATCTTTTTCCGACCAATTGGCATGTGTGTGTGTGTTGCCTGTCTATTACTGAAGACTGTGGGAGGCTCTTGGCCCAATGCTGTGCACAAGGCTGTAGCCTGAAGAAAAAGCTCCCTGGAACACTGACCAGACTTGATTAAATGGCAGGGTGGTCTGCTCTAGAAGAATCAAATTCACACGGGGGGCCTCCTTTGATTATTTCTACTTTTGTCATCAGAAAGAAACATGGGAATCTGTTCTATTTCCCTGAATCTTCCTGTATTGTACCAGTTCCCCTGTCTTACACTCTGTTTTCCATTTAGGTCACTCTATCAGTCAACAATATTTATTAAAACTCTGTTGTAGACAGAATATCATGAAATACAAAGAAATACACAAAAGATCTCTGCTTTGGAGAGGCACATAGAGTAGTGTAGAAGAAACCACACGTAAGCATTAAGCAAACTGACATCTTGTGAAAGCACTAGTATGCCACAATGTAAAATGTCATTATAAACTGCAAAGCAATAAAGCAGAGGCAAAAACAGAATAAAGAAACATTCATGTAAACAGGCCTCCTAAAAGAGGTAAGTTTTGAAGAATTCCTTTTTAACACCTTCATGTGTTCATTTGCAACTATATCCTATGTTGCAAATAATTCAAATTATCAAGTTCCTTTGATTCTACCTTTGAGTTTATTTTCCTACTTCATCTCTAATTTCAAAACATTATAATATTCAAAGATAACTTTAAATTAAGCAATAAAAGTCTGAGAAGAAAATGTGCAAAAAATATTTTGTAAACAGCAGTGAACACTTGCCAATTTGTTTTATGAAACTAATATTATTCTGACACCAAAACCAGGCAAAGACAGGATTAAAAAAATATATACAGACCACTATATCTCAAGAATATAGACATAAAATCCTTAACAAAATGTTAACAAATAAAATTTAGGAATATCTGAAAAGAATTGTACTCTCTGACCAAGTGGATTTATTCCAGAGACATAAGAAAGGTTTGCTAAATATATGAAAATCAATCGGTGTAATCCACTATAGGCAAAAGAGTTTAAAAATCAGATAACCATATCTATTGATAGCAGAAAAAGCATTTGATAAAATTCAACACCCACTGATGGTAGAAATTCCCAGAAAACTAGGAATAGAAGAGAACTTCCTAAACATGAAAAAGAACATCTACGAAAACCTATAGCTAATATTATACTTAGAGGAAAAAAATGAATCTTTTTCCCTTAAGATCCAGAATAAGATAAGGGTATCCACTCTTATTCAACATGGTATTAGATGTTCTAGCCACTAAATAAAGCAACAAAAGTAAGTGAAAGTCATACAGATTAAAAAGAAAGAAATTAAACTACTCCTATTTGCAGATGACATGATTTTCCATATACGAAGCTCCAAGAAATCTTTAAAAATCCTTAAAACAAAAAGGATATAAGATAAATATATAAAAATTAATATTACATTCAGAAAAAAATGAGATATTTAAGTGTACATCTAACAAAACATGTATAGAACTTGTATGCTGAAAACTACATTAAGCCAATGAAAGAAACCAAAGATCTAAATAAAAGGAAAGATGTTCATAGATTGAAAGACCTGATGTAGTAAAGGTGCTAATTCTCCCCCAAATTAATCTAAAGAGTTAATACCATTTCTATCAAAACCCCAGCAAGATTTTTGGTAAATATAGACAAAATTATTCTAAAATTTATATAGAAAGGCAAAGGAACTAGAATAGCTAAAAACAATTTTGAAAAAGAATAAGTGTGAAAAATCAGTCTTGTGAAGATGATTATATAGCTAGTCAAGACAGTGTGGTTTTGATGGAGTAATAGATATATCAATCAATGGAACAGAATAGACGACAGAAATAGATCCACACAAGTATGTCCAACTAACTTCTTACAAAGGTGCAAAAGTAATTCAATGGAGGAAAGAATGCTTTTTTAATAAACAGTGCTGGAACAATTGGACATCCACAGGCAAAAATATGAACTTCAACCGAAACCTCATTCCTTAAGCCAAAAATATTTAAAAATTACTCAAAATGGATCACAGACCATTTTTAAAATATAAAACTTAAAACATAGGAGAAAATCTCTGGTATCTAGAGCTAGGTAAAGAGTCTTTGAATTTAATCAAAAAGCAAGATGCTTAAAAGTAAAAATAGATAAATTAAACTTCATCAAAATTTAAAACTTTTGGTCTGTGAAATACTCTGTTAAGAAGACAAAAGTATAAGCTACAGGATGGGTAAAAAGATTTGCTACCCACGTATCAGACAAAGGACTAGTATGTAAGATAAAGAGCCCTCAAAAATCAATATTTTTTTTAAATGATCCAATTACAAAATGGGCAAAAGACAGATATAGATATTTTATCAAAAGAAGATAGATGGCAAATAAGCACATGAGAAGAAGTTCAACATCACTAATCATTAAGGAAATGCAAATTAAAACTACAATGAGATACACACACACACACACACACACACACACACACACACACCCCTATCAGAATAAGTAAAGTAAAAAATAGTGACAATACCAAATACTGGTAAGGATGAAGAGAAATTGGATCACTCATATATTTCTCATGAAAATGTAAAATGGTACGGCCACCCTGAAAAACAGTTTGACAGCTTCTAAATAGAACCTAAATATACGCTTACCATATGACCCATCTATTGTACTCCTAAGTATTTAACCCAGAGAAGTGAAAAATTATGTTCACAGAAAAACCTGCACATAGATGTTCATAGCAGCTTTATTTGTAATATTCCAAAACTGGAAACAATCCAGATGTTTTTCAATGAACAAACGAACTGTGCTAAATCCGTACCATGGAATACTACTCAGCAATAAAGAGGCACTAACTGTTGATACATGTGACAACTTAGACAGGTCTTCAGAGATTCATGCTGAGTGGAGGAGGGGAAACAATATCAAAAGATTTCATATTATATAATTTCATTTATGTAACATTCTTAAAATGACAAAATTTTAGAGATGGAGAACAGATTTGTGGTTGCCAGGGGTTAAGGAGGGGTTGAGGGCGGGAAGGAAGTGATGTGGCCGTAAAAACAACAGGAAGCTCCTCTGTGGTGTTGGAAATACTCTGCATTCAAGCTGTGTCAGTGTCCAGAACCTAGTTGCAGTGTTGTACTAGAATATTGCAAAAGCCACCACTGGGGGAAGCAATAAGGAGTCCAGAGAGCTCTCTGTATTATTTCTTACAACTGCATGAGAATCTATAAGTATCTCAAAATTAAAAGTTAAATTGAAAAATAACAAAATTGAGAAATCATTCTAAGTATGCAGTGAAACACCATAAAATAAAAGATTGATAAATTTGACTTTATAAAAATAAAATATCTATATCTGCATGGAGAGCATCATATAGGCATAAAGTAACAAACAAATGAAAACCTGAGGGAGTGGAATTTTGGCAAAGCATATCAGTTACAAACTATGCCTACCTAATATAAATTTCCTTTTAACTCCTTACTAAAAGAATCCCAGTTTTGTTTGGGGTAGCCATTTGTTTCTCCAATGCCCTTTGCATCTAGAGGTGAGTATTAGACACAGTCAGGCCAATAAAATATAACCAAAGTCTCTTGGAAAGCCTCTCTCTCATAAAACAACAAAGTCTAGCAGAAAAATTCCCTCTACTTTCTTCCTGCCTGAAACTTGCTCTCAATGCCTAAAGGAGCATGACCACCTTGTGATGTGAGGACAAAGGCCATTTGCTGAGATGTAAAAAGATCTCACCAGTATTTTCCTCAGTCTGTAGAAGAGAAAGAAACCATCTAAGAAGCTGTTTAGTAATTCAGTTGAAGTTACCTCAGATTTGAGGAGAAAAAAATTTTCCATTAAACATGGTGAAATGCCATAACCAGATCAAAAGCCATTTCAATTATACAGTGAGTAGAAGTAGAAAAGGCTCTTTTCAAAGGTGGAACAAGCCATGTGCGAGCAAAGTATATGTTTATCTAAAACATTAACGCCTCAACTCTGACTCATCCTTGACAGACTCGTCAAGCCATGTGATTCACAAACACTTGGCTTCTTCGATTTCTTTCTTGACTTTAACATAATTGATATATTTCTACACTGCATTACGTATAAAGGCAGTCTACACATAATGGCAAGATTTAAAAGATGATATACATATTTAAAGAAAGATTTCAAGATATACAGAAACTATTTATTCTTTTGTCATTCTCAATCACTGCTTAGTCCCTTCTTTTGGCTGCCAGCTTAAAATACTTTAATTCACCATACATTTTCTTTAGCTTGCCTTAAACCAATTAAGTCTCTACTGCATCTTGAGGACCCCTAGCACATTTCCTAAGTAACGAAACCTATGAGCTTTTGTTCTATGCTGGTTCTAATAGAACTGGAAAAATAACTATATATGTATTCGTTTTTTCTATATTCCAAGAAAAGCCTTATGCCTTTTCTGTACACTTAGCACTCATCTAAACGATCAGCTTTTCTTCAGTTTTCTCTTTTATGGTCAGAAGCCCTAAAAGAAAAAACATAATTAGCCTTATTTAGTGTTTGCCAGCTGGCCCACCTATGCCTGCCCTTTCCCCACAGGGCACACATCTCCTTCCATCTCTGCCTTTCTAGTGCTCTGAGGGCTGATTCTGGGCTTCTCATGTGCCTGTGAAATACATATGCAGCACTTTCCTGGGCAGTACAGCTCATTTTCATGTTCACATTAAAGAGATTTGGTGTTTCTAAAATATTCTAGCCAATATTCAAACTTTGATTATTTTTAGTCAACCAGAACATAATAAACTTTTAACTGTAAATATGGAACAATAGATTTATAGATTTAAATCTGGAGTGAAATTAGATATAAGCTATTATTTAAAAAAGAGAAAACTAGCCTGATTAAGGTCTCTCAGAAAGTTTACAGTAGGGTCAAAAGAAAGTTTTTTAGCTACACAATTTTCTGTTGCAAACTACTAAACACTTTATATTTCCAAGGTGTGTCTTCATTTTGAAATCTTAATAGAAATACCAGGCAAGTCTTCATAAAGCAATGGCAAATCTCTTTTTCACATCAGTTAAATTCTACAAGATTTAACTTTTAGATCCTGAGAAATATATTAAGTATATTTTTGATTTGTCAATTTATTTTGATTAATATTATATTAACTTTCTTTTTAATTATATAATTTTACAAGTATGTTATTTTAAGTTATTTATATTGTAAAATAAAACCAAAGCTGTTATACGGTCATGTATACCTCACATTGGTAGTATCTGTGTGTTTCTGGTATCTTTGGGATCTAAGATTATTTACAGGAAAACATGATTTACATTGAAAATTTCATTTTGTACTCAACTCTTCAGCAAGTTTAAGAGACAGAGAGAAATACCTGTGAAAACAATCTGTAGCATTAGTGTGAACTATTGATATTTTAAAAACTATATAAATAGAAGATTCAATGTTAGCTCAAAGAACTGGATATAAATATTATAGTTCATAATCCCTTAACTGAAATTCATCCAGCCATATGTATTTCAAAGATCAGATTTTGGGGATTTTACAAAGGTAATATAAGACATCTGCTGCTTATTATAAAGCAAGCCAGCAGAAACTGGCATCGTTCCCTATAATCAAACACATTAATATTTCTGCAGTGAAAAGCACGAATATTCACACTTAGTGAAGTGAATGAGACTATATATAGACTTACATCGGTTCTAGTCAGGTTTTCTACCACATTTGTTCAGGTCAGCTCAAGTTTTGCCAACAAATAAAGTGGAAAAAAAACCTAGTTTTCCAACCTTTTTGTATTTCAAAATTGAGTCTAAGAGATTATGGAGCTAATATATTGACATTAAAATTAATTTTGTCTTGAGACTGTACATATAATTAATTTACTAAGCAACTCTATATTTTAGCACCTCTGAATTTCTAAGGGGCTTTTTTGGGTGTCTGATTTTGTTTGTTTGCTTGATTTGGGGTTTCTTCAAAAGATTACTATATACTTCACTTTAAAAAGTAAATGTGGTAGGCAAATCAAATCATATTTTCTATGTGTTTACAAGGCTGCCTGTGTAAAATAACGTTGTCTGAATATTACTCAGCCAGAAGAAAAGATGAAATACTGCCATTTGTGACAACATGGATGGATCTTGAGATTATCATGCTAAGCGAAATAAGAGTTGGGAACCACATGATTTCACACCTATGTGTGATATAAAACTAAAAGCAACAAACAAACAAGAGAAACAGAGATTTGTGGACACAGACAGCAGGTTAGTGGTTACTAGAGGTAAGGGAGAAGTGAGGGAGGTAACAAAAAAAACTCTCAAAGAAATGATCATTCTAGGTTCAATATTTTATAAGTATGGATTTTCACAGATCAGAATTTCTTAAAGTGGCCCTACCTATATGGTGAAAATCAGCCAAAGGCAGACCAAAGTTTGTAGTCTTCAACACTAAGAAGTAATTATAATGCAGACATGGCTTATCAACTCTCTGTTTAGAGGGGAGGAGCAAGCACACACACACACACACACACTCACCTGCTGGTCTCAAGCTCTCAGACTGTAACTACTATAATTATTGTTACCTCTCATGGGAGCTTCTGACACTTCTGACAATTGAATTTTTAAATTCTCTTCCTTTCTCTAAGGTTTTGATAACATGCACTTCATTTGGTTTGTGTTAGCATTACATTAATAGTTTATTCAATCACCATAGATATGCATTATTAATATTTCATATATTGGCATTTAAAAAACAATGTTGTCTTCAAATAGAATGACCAAGGGCTTGAATGACAACATAATCTAAAAATATGAATCCAAAGAGTTTCTCATCTTCTGGAGTAAAGAGTGCTAAAAACTTGAGGAGACTGATCTCCTTTTACTAGAAAAATCTCAGAAGTAATCTCTTATATTTTATAAGACTAGCCGATTTTGAAAAATTATTTCACATATATATATAACAAATTTCTAACAATGTCATCACCACTAGAGAGACTGATTTTTATAATGTAATAATAGAAAGTACAGTTTAGAGTTAGAAGGGAATCTGGAGATCAACCCCTTATTGCACAAATGAGAGAACTACAGACTACTGAGGTGGAGGACTTCCATAGTATCTTCCCAAGGGTGAGGTGATCAGGTAATTAGAAACTTTCAGGAAAACCTCTCAATTTAAAGCCTCGGATGTAGGTTTAAATTTACTCTAGAAGTGTTGCTGTTAGACAAGTGGTGGAGCGTGGAGAGGCCCCTTTGCCTCTACCCAGCACAAACATCGAGTTAACTTCGGCTTAAGTGCAGGATATGGCTTGTTGTTTTCAGTCACCACAGCATTGTTCTATGGGAGAAGAAGCACTAGACTGATTCATTTAAGCTTTCTAACTCTATGATCCGTAAAATAAGGACAAATCCTGTAACTGGTTTAAGATGATCATGATGTCACCATTAAGAATTCACTGGGCTTTGAAATGCCAGAAACTTGATATATTCTGCATCCTTTTTCCATGTTCCATTCCCAAATTAAGCTTAATATCGAATGCCAGAATATACTACCATTAACAGGCATTTTCCCTTGCCTGTCAACAGAGAAACCAGTCTTTAACAGTAACTACATGGGGGGAGAAGGGGCAATACTTTCTAGATTAAAACATCACTTCTAAAAATATCTTAAATAAAGACTTGTTACTTTTTAAAAAGTTTATTTAAAAAAAATTTATTTTGATATTATTAATGTACCAAAAAGCTGTAAGAATAGGTAGGACAAAAAACCTCCATATACCCTTTACCCAGCTATGCTAATTTTTTTAATTGTTTGTATTTTTCCTCTCCTCATCCTCCTCTCTCTCTCACCCCTCCAATTTAAGAATAAGTTGGAGAAATCACCTTTTATCTCTAAACTTTTCAGTGTACATTTCCTAAGAGCAAGGATATGTTCTTATATAACTATAGTACACTTATCAAAATATGAAAATTTGACCAATACCATGCATTAACTAATTGCAGTCACTTTTCAAAGAATAAAATGCTAAATCTATACATTTTCTTGAAGTCTGATAATTTTTAAATGATAATGGTTTTTAAATGTGATTTTTTAGTTGATTGGTCCTGAATGTAAGCCAGTCACTTTTCTAAACCGCATGCCTAATAAGGTATAGTTTAAGTAGGATCTGGAAGTTTGTGCATGTGTAGACTCATACATTACCATGCACTCTGAGAATGCCTTATTGATCTTGGACTAACCACTACAGCTAATATCTATTAATGGACCCTCTAATAGTGGGAAGAGTTGTTCAATAATACATTGGTCAAACCTTATTAGCTCACTGGAGATCTGTTGGCATGATGACATGCTTGACTTTCTTGCTCACATTTTAAGAAGTAGGCAAAATTAAATAAGAAGGGTAGAAATTAAATAATAAATGGGAAAAATATGAAGAGACTGCTTTATGTCAGGAAGATCTGAGTACCAACTAAGAGATAAATTTTAATTTAGAAACTCAACAACTTTTTCTTTCTCAAATTCTAGCATTCACTGACTCCAGTATTTGCTTCCCCCACTACTGTGTTTTTGAATTATAAATTATACAATTACCTGGGTGATTTATTTATCAAATATTTAACCCTTTAAATTATTAATTAAAATATGACTAGAATTAGGCATAAACAAAATCCTGGCAGCAATATTCTTATTTATAACCACTTTATTTCAAAATAATTTATGAAAGCTTAGATAAATATGTAAAATGTAACAAGAAAATATAAAATTGTTAGATTAAAAAAAGTGACACGTTAAGATATAACCCGAAGTGAGGCTAGGATACCACTAAAAGCTCCCTTCCCAGCCTAGCATTTAGCATATAGTAAGTACTCAATAATTATTAATTGATAGTAAAAGCAAAAGTTGATTGTTTTTCATGTACTAGATCCCGTCTCTAAGGGTAAAAAAAAAAAAAGCATTATTTCATTTAATCCTCGCATTTGCCTCTGAGGTGAGTTCTATTATCATGCTCATTGTATAGATGCTTACATTGAGCTTCAAAGAAATTAATTGTTGATAGTGGCAAAGCTAGGCTACAAGCCCAGGTGATCTAAGTCCTAGAATTTTAACCACTGCACATGCAGCCTCCAAATCAGCTCTCTAGAATCCCTGTTGGTGGAAAAGTTTAGAAGAAAAAGAAGTCCATCTCAGCATCACCTCAGCTCTGTCAAATGAATGAAAGAATAAATGAAGGTGGCCGGCCATACATTGTGTCCTAAGCTTTCTGACATCCAAAATAAAAAGGAAAACACATTTAATTCTATGATTCACTGTTCTTTTCAGGAAAATAGAAACTTGTAGTTTGTTTGTACATATAAGATCAGAAGACAAAATGAAAAGCCTAATGGTGGAAATACCAACTGTATATAGAAATATAACCAATTATATAGTTTTCTTTAATTATAGAGAATTTCAAGCAAATATTAAAAGAGAATAGCATAACGAACCCACATGAATCTATCACTCGACTCAACCATTTTCAACACATGGCAAATCTTGTTTCTTCTGGACTCACCCCCATCCCCTCACTTTCCACCCCCTCTATGTGATTTGAAGCAAATTTCAGACTTCATTTTATTCATTAATGTTTCACTATTAATATTTCAGACTTCATTTTATTCATTAATATTTCTCTTAAAGATAAGCTTTATTTTTTAACATAACCACAATACTATATCTAGAAACATAATAATTCCTTAATATTTATTTGCTTAATGGTTAAATTTGCAACCGTCTCTTGAATCTCATTTTTTTAAAAGTTGTTTTTTTGCTTCTTTGTTTGATTGTTTGGTTAAATCAGAATCCAGATAAGGTCCACACATTGCGATTTATAACCACTTTCTTTTAACACAGAGAAACAAGCTGATTTCACTGTAATATGTAATTAAAAGTACATTAGTCCATGAGTAAGAAGTCATATGGTAAAAGAAATATGGTTCCAGGTCCAGTTTCATCTGCTTGACCTTGAACAAGTCACAGTCTCTCTGTCCAAAATGAAGGGGGTAGGAAGACAATTTTCAGAGTCTCCTTCAATGAGATAATGAATGAGAGGCTCAAGACCAGATAATTAAATGGATCACAAACTGAAATCTACAATAGAAAAATTAATTATTTGATATAATTCATCAACTCATTCATAAATAATATCTCAAGAATCTTCAAGCATCATCCCTCAAATTACTTGGAGTCCAGCAGTTTGTTTTTCTTTGGTGAGTAATTTTACCCATAAGTTTCACAGGTTGAATTCTTTATCACTTTGATTTTTATGATCAGAACCAAGTTTAAAGAACCTACTACTTTGATTACTCAATTTACAAATAGTGTTTTGCTTCAGACTTATAACCAATCTCTTTCCCTGAAGCTAACCTATCCAGCTGATAAAGATGAGATAAAGAGGAAAAGGTGAGAGAAATATTTATTGAGTATTATTATTATTATTTTTTATTTTATTATTTTAAAGTTTGTTTAATCCCCAGGGAGGTTAGGTGAAATGGCAGAAGAGGAATCTGAACCACATGTCACTCCTCCAAAACCTATGCTCTATATTTGTTCAGAAAATAGAAATATTAGTCTGAAGAACAACGTTGTAAGGATTAAATGAAAAAGGAGAAAAAAAATTTTTAAGTGCCTTGTAAACCATAGAGGGTAAATGCCCACATACAGAAGAGTACGTGGTCTCGTAAGGGATATTTTACTCCTAACTTTGTAATTTTCAAGATGTCCAGACCCAGCATTAGCATAAAGGATATATTTGGTTGCTTCTGTGGATTCTCAAATATAGTCCTGAAAAATACATGGGGAAACCCTTAAATTTCAGTTCCTTCTTCCTTCTACACACATCTCCATCCACAAGCAGCTGTCCTGTCCTGAACCACATTTGTCTTCTCTTTACCTTCTCCAGGATGGCCCAGTGCTATAGGGAAAAAAGCACCACATCAATTGTTACACACAGCCAGCTGAGCATATAGCATGAGACGTCCAGGAAGCACTTTTCAAGACATTTGATTGCATTAAAATCATCACCTTTCTATTTTCCTATAAACTGAATTTCCTACACAGACAGAAAGCAGACTGCCATAAAATTTCAGACTTCATCTGACAGAGTCAGCATTACGCATGGATTTCTATACCATAAGTGAAGGGTATTGTCAGATTTGAACCTTCCACAGAGAAACTGGGATACCAAACACAATTGGAGACAGGAGCAGCACTTGCCAACCTGTGGTATTCATTCTAAATGGATGACACATGAACTTCAAAGAACATTTTACAATGTACTGCATAAAAGAATTCAAGTTAGGGGTGGCTGGAATTGAAAGACAAACATTTCCATTTGCTAGGTAGGGAGTGAACCAATTGCAGTTGGCCCCCCTCGTTAAAATCAAGGCCTGAAGTAAAAAGTGTAGTGAACATGCAGAGCTCATTATTGTGCTTCCTAGTAAAGTGAACAAAAAGCATATTTCTGAAATGATGTTTATTACCATATCGTGTATTCTCTTAAGAGGCTGAACAGCTGCTGTCTAACCACTGTCTTAATGGAAACCAAATTTAAGACTTTGGAAGTTTTTGGTGGTGTTGGGGACTGGGGGCCTAACTGGAAGAGAGTTTCCTTTTTTTTTCCCTTTTCTTTTTCTCTTCCTTCCTTCCTTCCTTCCTTCCTTCCTTCCTTCCTTCCTTCCTTCCTTCCCTCCCTCCCTCCTTTCTTTTTTCTTTCTTCCTTCCTTTTTCTTTCTTTCTTTCTTTCTTTCTTTCTTTCTTTCTTTCTTTCTTTCTTTCTTTCCTTTCTTTCCTTTTTTCTTTCTTTCTTTCTTTCTTTCTTTCTTTCTTTCTTTCCTTTCTTTCCTTTTTTCTCTTTCTTTCTTTCTTTCTTTCTTTCTTTCTTTCTTTCTTTCTTTCTTTCTTTCTTTCTTTCTCTTTCTTCCTTTCTTCCTTCCTTCCTTCCTTCCTTCCTTCCTTCCTTCCTTTCTTTCTTTCTTTCTCTCTCTCTCTTTCTCTCTTTCTTTTCCTTTTTTCTTTCTTTGTTCCTTTCTTCCTTCCTCCCTTCCTTCCTTCCTTTCTTTTTTCTTTTCTTCTTTACTTCCTCCTTTCTTCTGTAATTTTGCAAAGATTTTAATACTAGATTATTGACTGAGTTAATTAACTGAATCAATGTGTAAGCCACAGTTACACCAAGTATAAAAATGGCTAGAGTTTAGATATAGATGAGGAATTTTACTTTGTCCAAATAACTAAATCACTAATTGCTCCAGTGAATTGTCCTCAAGAAGAATGGTGTTACCATCCTAACAGAAAGAACAAGAAATTCAATTTATTTTTGTAGAACTTCCTTAAATTCACTGAACACAGAGTTTGCAGCCTCACTTTGCAAACTCACTGAAATGTGGAATCATCACTAAATAAAACTATACAGCTTATTTTCTCATCCCATTCAATAGATAGAGATGCTTCAGCATAGCAATCTGACAGATTCACGACACTAACCAAAAGCAACCTGCTCAGAATATGCAACAAAGATTCATCAACCCAAGCCAAAAATAGATATACACAAAGTCCAAATAATGTCACAGTACACAACAGAAGACTGGTCAGGTGACAGTATGATAACCAAATAATGCTGCGTAGCCTTCAGGAAATAGCATGAATTCTCTGAAAGGATGACTGGCACATGTGTGGAGAGTGAAGAACCCCCAACTCCCTTTCTGGTGATATGATGCCACAGGGTCAATATAGGCAGAAGTGGCAGCCCGGAAGTCCCCAAAAATGTTCTTTAAGGCACAAAATTTCAATCACATCTCAATAAAGCTGGAAAACTTTTTTAATTTAAAAAATAAATTCTAGTCCACCAACATACAGAAAAAAATTAATTAAAAAAAAAAGCAAGCACAGAATTTTGATCTCTGCTCCCAGGATTAAACTTGCAATTTTTAAGCAGCGAATCTGTAAACCTATAATGTAAGATGAAGAGGCAAAGAAACAGAGCAAGGAATATATGAATCTAGTGTAATCAAAAGAAAGCTCTCAGGAAAAATCAGCATTTTAACCCAGAATAATTCTTCATATTACTACAGATGAATGCGGTGGCTACCATCAAAGTGAGAGAGTGTTTGAAACTAATTGGGTGTTATTATACACTTTGGGGGAAACAAATTGAACCTCCCCACACCGTGGAACTTTTAGATTCATTCTATTTCCTGATCCCTGATGATTGGTTCTCATCATCCAGTTGCGAAGATTTGGATCATCCCTATTACATTTTGCAGTTACAAGGGGTTGACCACATCTGCAGCACAGCAGTGAACACTACAGACCTCAAAGGAAAGTCATCCACATGAAATCCATGATGTGTGTTTTCAATGTCAAATGCAATTAATTTTTAAATAGATACTTAAGTTATAGGAGCATTCGCTCAAGGCTTTCACTGGTGATTGCCTGAGTGATGATTTCAGTTCTGCTCATCGAGGGCAGCCGTCTCTTCTATCCACTCACTCCGGGAACAACCTGACACCTATCCCAATCTGCTCAGCCCATATGGACAAGGGAATCAGGTTTATGCTTATTTATGATCATCTCTGAAAATAAGAGGTCATCAGAAAGAAGAGACTGCGTTTGTGAGAAACATCCTCCATTACTTTACACCATGATTAATATTTTCTTAATTACCCTTTGAAATGTACAGCTTTTAGGTATATTAGATATCAGAGCATAGAGTTTAGGATTCTCTATCTCCTATATCATTTGTTCATCTGTTGTAACAATATTTGGCATTTTGCCGAGGTTTTCATTAAGTAGAAGAATCATTTATACTGAATGCAGAAAAGTTCATTTCTACTATCATTACTTCATCATCCTGAAATTCAGATATTGTTTAGTTCCTTTCATTTCTCTGCTCCCACAGAGGTATCATTTCATTCACATGTGAATGTTTTTAGATCGCTTGTATTACAGTTAAGTGGTTTTTCCCTAAAAGTAGTATAAATAGTATAAAGGTAGTATATATAGTTTATTGTCCACTTGGGATCACGTAGTCAAGATCAGAGCTTGAGTCTAAGAGGGAACCAGATTATTTGGGTATGTATGGCCAACTGGTGGGGAAAGACTCTTGGAAGCCATTTTCCTGTGGCTGGGGTGCCTTCTGGTAGCACACACAACCTCAGAGGAGAGGCGAGAGTGCTGGTTAGAGTATGGTTCTCACATGTCTGTTACTCCAGTTTTCCACCAGCCCAGTACTCACCCTTCTCAACCCTGAAAGCAAGAGGTTATTAGTAGGATAGAGGGAGAGTTCTTTCTTTAAAAACTCTATAAAACTTTGGATCACAGAAGAGGTTGCTTTAAGACACCTCTACCCAAGTACAACAAAGCGTTCTCCCCCGTCATCATAAGACACTCTATACCTGGGCGCCTCGGGGATTCAGAGCATCCAGAACAATACCAAGTAGAACAGGACGAAACCTGGAAAGAGCTGAGGCTGGGCAAATTCATGCATAACACCCCAGGACTCCAATTAGCTTTATGGGAAGAAGGAGGAGATGTACATAAGCAAGTGAGGAACAGAGCCAGAAAAATCCGAGCTGTGATGTTGCTATGACTCATCCATACCCAAGTGGTAAGGCTGGAAAAGACCAGTTTAAAAGAGTAGGTAGACAATCTGTAAGGGGTCTGCCTTGTACTTGGATAATTAGAGATATTAATCAGTGAAATAGGTAACAAAAATTTATATGCTACTTAAATTCAACTGATTTTGAAAATTAGAATTCAGGTTTAAGATTCAAAACAACCATAAGAAATTAGTGATAATCTCACTACATTAATATGGTGAGCGGGTAGATAGGTTACAGGTTTTCACGGTGCTCTAAAAAAAGGCCATACAGAAAAATATACACATATGAATGAATTAATTGTGAAGCAAGCCTGTCCTCCAGGTGATCTTATGGTTAAGATTCTGGTTCTTAGAAGTCTTTAAAGTTCACCCTGTCATTTATTTGTTAGCTTCCAAACCCGCATATCCAAATGTATTGGACAAGCCTACACTGTTGTGAGTGGCTCGTAGGCCCCTGCTGTTCCAAGCCATGAGGGAGAAAGTGCAAAGCCAGACAGGGAGCAATTCTCCAAAATCCCTGGTCTGAAATAAAGCATTAGGTATGTGACCGGTGTTGAGTTTCAAATACAAATTTTAAATTGTAAAATAATAATCATAACAATATAATACCAAAAGGAAATGGCATGGGATTTAGAATTCCTTTATCAAAAGAAAGGAGAACTAATCTGGATTAAATAGACCTCTTCAAGTATTGTATATAAATGACAGTCTTATGAGAACAGAGTAAATCAGCTGACAGTTAATTCCACTGCTTTTAGAATGTAAAAGAATTTAATTCAGCTTAACACATACTGAGTGTCATGTAAAAGCCACAAGTTAGGCTGTGACTGCTCAAGTTTATGTTAGATATTCATGTTGTACAAAAAGAAGGGATTTCAGTGCATGTACATTATTAGACAATAAAACTGGTTGTGAGGGAACAAAATGAGGATGAAATATCTTTTGGTAATTTTTAAGGATAAATACCCACTTGTCTATAGAATGTGCCTCCTTGGAAATAGAGAATTGTTCTACATCACCTCTCATCCAATCTGTTACCTTTTAAATTTTTAAAAAATTCTGTCGGGATCTCTCTGAATAAATGATAATTATAGTAACCTAAAACTTTAGATTTGCCTCACATATATGGTGTTCTATGGTCACTTCCATCCTTTCATCAATGAAAAAAACAAAAAGCAGATTCTAGAATGAAGGAGCTCTTGCTACAGACTGTAATGCAAGCATCACTAGATTTGGCAGCTGAGGACCTGAATTAGCATCTTGGCTCTGCTACTTATCAGTCACATGACTGCAGGCAAATTTATTTATAATTTATATTTATGTATGCATATATTTATATATTAAATATATTATATAATTATATGACTCTTCAATTCTCATTTTTTCACATGTAAAATGCAGACAGATATTGATAATAACCATCTCTCAAAAGATTATTCTGAGGATTAAATGGCTCCTAGAATATAAGCTTTCAGCACCTAGATCCATGTCTGGCACATAATATATGTTTAATAAATATTTATAATTAAAGAAATGATCTAATACATATTGCTATCATCACTAGCAAAAAATGGAAATTGACATAACCTCTTCGGTCCCAAATGCACTTCTGTATTTTTCTCAAGGATCTTATAAGAATATGTAATAGGCAAGCTTCATACTGTAGCTGTAATCATAGTCATTCTTATTATCCCTATCCTAAGTAGCATTTGTTGAGTTTTACTATGTGCCAAACACTGTGCTAAGTGCCTCACATCCTTAACTCATTTAGTCCTCATGGTAACGCTGGGAGGCGATGAGAATTATTTCTCTCATTTTACAGATGGAGACACTAAAAGCTAAAAATGGCTAAGTAAGTTATGCAAAGTCTCATAAATAGTTAGTGGAGGAGCTCAGAATGAGAATGCAGACCTCTAAGTCCAGAGACCATGCTTATTGGAAAAAGCAGACGCTTAGAGCAAAGAAGCCTAGGTTCGAGGACAAGTGCTGCCCCTTATGAATGTGACAATATTAACACAAACTTAACTTCTCCCAGCCTGAATAATCATATCTGAGAAAAATAAATCCTACCTTACAGGGTTATTGTGAGGACCAAATAAATTACCGTAGTTTACTACCCTATGATCTTTGTGAGAATAGGACCATATCTTACTAATAATTAAATCTTGAGTACCTGGCATACAGTAGACCCTCAGGAAGTTCTGTTAGATAAACAAAATTTAACAGGAATTTAATTTAATAGGAAAGTCTGTTGTGTAAATGAAGTTCTGTTGCATAAATTAATATTGACAAGTTGTTTTGTAACTATAAATCACTACAAATTCCAGTTATCATCATTATCAATAACTTTACCATGAATTGACCAAGAACCTCCAGGTTGTAGAATCTAAGTGATTCCCAAACTCTTCCAATGAATCTATACTTCCCTACAATACAAAGATGACTTTGAACATCACTGCCCATGAAATCCTGATCTAGGCCTTATAATAGAAGACAAGTAGCTGGTCACCCTAATTACCAACAGATGATTTCAGAAATGAACTTTTTTTTCAAGGAACTAGTTGAAAAGTCATTAGAAAAACATTCAAAATGTGGTCAACAGCAGGGACCCAGCGTGAAGCTTGAAGCAAACAGTGGAATCTTTAGAAGCCTACTTTGTGTTCCCAAGGTCAGGGCAGCAGACACAAAGCATATTGCAGCACTTAGCCACCACAGGAGCCAGAAGCACTCCTTCGGCCATCTTGGGTTTGGCAGGAAAAAGGATTATAATAAAAAACAAAGAAAGTGATATTGCCCATATTATAAATATCACAACCATCGGCCATGCCAGGTATGGTATCTCAGCTGCTTAAAATAAGGCATTTGCAAAACATAATTTGTCAAATGTCTCTTATTCTGACATGAGAAGATTTAAGTATGGCTGGCAGGATATCCTGAGAAATACAGGTCACCTACCTTGAGGCTGCAGTAAGTTCATCACTGGGTTTTAGTTTCGTTGAGCAGCAGATATTCTGAGGGCTTGGCAAAATCTAGAAAAGACTCAGCCCCTGACCATTCTAGTTATGTGAATAAATGTGCCAAACAATAAAAAGCCTAAAAAACATCAGTAGGAGTTCAAATCTTAGCTCATGAGAGGTAATCGATATGGTTTCACTTGTAAATCCATCAGTATTTGTCAATTCTTTCACTTAAAAATATCTTATGATGACTCTGAATACAAAATAGAGTAGACTAAGAAGGAAAAAATCTTTATCTCGGTCAGAAATTCCTTTTGACCTGAATCTGAAATACTACTTTAAAAAAAAAAAAAAACATAATACATTTACTTCTAAATCCTTTCTTTCATGGAAATAATTTTAGTATATATCAGAGAGAGAGAGTGAGTGTGTGTGTGTGTGTGTGTGTGTGTGTGTGTGTGTGTGTGTGTGTGTGTGTGTGTGTGTGTGTGTCTATGTGCACGCATGTGTTAGTAGAGAGAACACCAGTCTAGGAATCAAGTCCCTGAAGTTCTGTTCCTGGCTCTAAGTCAACACTTTCAGTTCCTTCATCCAAGATCATCATCATACCATCCAAATTGGACATATATCATGTTCCATACCCTACCAAATAGGTTACCTCATTTGCTCTCCTCATTATTATCCCCACTTTGTACACCAAAAAAACTAATCTATCAGAAGCCAACTGTTAGATGCAGAGAAAAGAGCAGAGTATGTGGGGTGAGAAGATGGGTTGAGTCACTGCCCCATCACATATGGCTGTTGGGTCTCTAGTTTTAACTTTTACAAAAAGTGCATCTTGGCACACCCTAAAAATATAGATTTTGTTTCCTTCTCTCCCCGTGATCAAAGACATGAAAATTCCCGTGTCAAAGCTAAAATTCAAATTCAGATCTGTTAGTTTAAAAGTTAATAAATAATCTTCTATTGAGGAGAGGGTGATCAGGTCTGCCCTAGAAGCAAAAGTGACTCAGAGTGTGCCAAGAACAGAGAGTAAAGAGAGCTGATGGCAGGGAACCAGCAAGAGACTGCAGCCTGCCCTGGATAGTCCTGCTCACCTCCAATGAGTGGTGGTATAACAGCCTGCAAGGCGCTACTTATAAAGCACATCATTTTTCACATCTTTTTTTTTTGCTGATTATAAAAGTCTGCCTAGTTGCTGAATATGAAACAACAGGGCTTTGCATAGGCTTTGACTAAGGAGATTTCTCACTCTAAATTATACTCAAAACATAAATTATATAGGTTATTTCACAGAGACCATATCTCCCCAGACAATGAAACATGCCATCTCTGGAAATAGCAAATAAAAGTAATACCCGTTAATAATAGGAAAAAGGATCAGTCATCATTACACTATCCTTAGAGAGCCACTGTTAACATTTTTGCACATTTACATGCAGTCTTTTTTGATATATATATATTCTCTTTTCCATAGAGTATATATACATATATAACAGTGGCTCTTTATCTCGGTCAGAAATTGTGTGTGTATAGATAGATAGATAGATAGATAGATAGATAGATAGATAGATATGAATGTATAGGTATGTGTGTGTGTGTATAAACACACACACACACACATATATATATATGAATGTATAGGTGTGTGTGTGTGTGTGTGTGTGTGTATAAACAAACTGGGATCACACTGTGTATACAGCTTTCTACTCTGCTCTTCTAAATTAACTTAAATTGTTCGTTAATGAAAATTTCTAGATCTTGATTCCTTGTTGTTGGGCATGTTGATTATTTCCAATTTTTTTTTTAACCATTATAATCAATACTGCAATAAACATCCTTGGACATAAATTTGGGAAAGTCTTTTTCAACTCTCAGGAAGGTGTTCTAGGTAAACTTAGAGCCTGTTATGGGTGTTTACTAAATGCTAAACACTGCTATACTTTAGGAACAGTACATTAATCCTCACCAAAATCTTATGAGATAATCTGTTATTAATAAATAGTTCCTTTTACAGATGAGAAAACTGAGTAGAGAGCTATGAGGTAACTTATCCAAGCTTACACAGAAGTAACAAAGCCATGATTCAAATACATCCAGTCTGCCGCCAGACTTCTAGTGAGAATGTTGCCAGATTTGCTATGTCTTCTAACATTCTCCCTTCTTGAAAGAAGATTTCCCTCCACATCAGACATAGTGTACGTGACCTGATGAATTAGAGAGTCCATCTTGGTAGATGGACTCAGAAATCTGGAGTTGCCTTTGGTTGCTCTGGGCTCAGGGTATCATCAACATGTAACCACCCAGCCTGTGAGGTACAGCAAACAGTCCCTGAATCCATCCTGCTCGCCACAGAAAGGACATGTACTGCAAGGTCCCTGATAATACACAACCTAATAAGGGCACACTGCGGACAATTCCACAGGCTCTTCCCCTAAAGCTGACTTTTGTCTTGTTTAAGATCATCTTTTCTTATTCAATTTATCTTTCTTCTGTTACTGCATACATGAATTTGTTGCTGTCAAGTATATCACCAAATCGAACTGTGAAGATTAAGCCTATTAAAGAAACACACACGCGCTTATCAATTTTTAGAGGAAAAAGGAATTACTAACGTTACAAAAACAAATTTTTAATAATATCTCACTTTATTGTGAAAAGTAGACTTCTGTGCTCACATATGAGAAAAGATACAAACAAAATATGGTAGTAAGAATCCAAAAAAAACAACCTTGCAGTCTCCAGAATTGAGGACAGGATGTGTAAAGGAGAGCGGACAACATGAAAGGAGGTTTAATAGGTGTAGTCACGAAGGCGGGAAACAGCATGCAGCCCAGAGAGGGAGGCTTGGTACAAAGGCAGTGCCTGGCAGTAATGGGATACAGCTGAAGAAGGAAAAACTCGAGATGAGTATCAGAGAAGACTTCCTGGCGGTGAGAACCGCTGAGTTTGAGATCGGCCTCCCCAGGGAAGGGCGGGAAGCTCTCTCACTCAGGACACTGGAAACCAGACAGAGCCAAACAGTAACGGCCATGCTGATGGAAGAAACTCTGCACCTAACAGAGGATGAACCGGATAACCTGCAAGGCCTTTTCTATCTGGAGTTACTTTGATTACAGTAATATAATCCTTCAGGGATGTAGGAAAGGTTGTAGGGGGTGGGGCACTTTAAATTTTTGAGTGAACTTAATTCTGATGGAAGGTGCTGGACTGACATCCTAAGAAACAAAAGCTCTCTATTCATCCATACAACATTGACAGAGATATGTTTTCCCACTGGGCTTTACCAAATGTGTCCCCAGTCTCGGCATTGAAGGAGAAGGAAAGCTGTGTCCCTTCACCCCTTGACTCCTGGCTTCTTCTCATAGCTTCACAAAAACAAAGGGATTGTTAGTTTTAAACATTGGCCCTGAGACTGAATCCCTCACTTCCTCACCCCACTCTAACAACCAAAATGTTACATTTTGATGGGACCACATAGAATTTTTTAAAGCATTCACCTGGAGAAAATTAAAATAAGAAAACCACTTTCAAAGGATGGTGTGTGGCAGCAAGCATTGGTCTCCCTTACTTTCTTTCCTTCATGGACAGGTGATTGGAATGGTAGATAGGTCGGGGTACAATTCCCACATACCCTCTACTTCAAAGTCTTGAACGAGAACTTTTAATGTAGCTTTCTGTTCCTTTCCCATTCTTCTTTACCTTCCATCTCCTTCCACACTTTCCTTTCCAAAGAAAATTTTTCTTCCTTAAATTTGTTTGGAACATGCCAGAAAAAGGAATCTCAGTCATAGGAAGTTGAAGCATAGACCTTCACTTACCAGATACTAAGCCAATTGATTCAGATCTCTTGAGCTCTCTCATGCATTCTCCTGAGTTGCTGCTTTCTTATTTTCTTTATTTGAATTTTTGCATGAATAACCTCAAAGTACTGGCAAATTTTTGCACATAAACCAAATAGCAACATTCATCTGAGACCCAGCTCTTCGATCTTCTCTGCAAAATAACTGTAAATTTGGGTGTTTTGTACTCTACATCTCTCTTCCGCCTGAGCCAGACATCATTAGCATGTCCATGTAGTTACCCACTCCCTTTCATATGAAGCCTTGGTCTCACCATATCTCAATACAGATGTTTCATCTGCTTTTATAGAGGATGTGAAAGCTGAATACCTTTTTATTATACACCATGTAGACCTGACCACTATGTCTCCCATCCATGTAGATGCAAACCTCAGAGAACCAAGACTTTCAACTCAAGTAATAGTGTAGGAGGTATGATCAAGCTTGCCCTGAGTTTCAGCACTGATCTTTTGGATATTAGACATAAAATTCCAGCTCTGATTGCCCCCCATTTTGTGCAGTGATTGTTAACAAAATTCCCTACATGTTCCAACAATGGACATATTCAATTACTTATTTCCTATAGAAAGTTTCTCTTACACTTGAATGGACTTGGGTGAAAACAAAGCTTCACAAGTGTCCCCAAGGGGTTCAGATGGTGTCCTAGCTCAGGCTTGCACACAGGGGTTGGAACTTGTTTTTATCCTCTGTTTAAATAATCAAATGAATGTCTACTCAATAAGAAAAAGAGATGAATTTGTCAGGAAGCAGTTGTTACCTTTGATTTCCTGCTCCTTCATTGCAGACAAAAGCCTGCTATATAGTTACCTCCAATTTGCGTACGGTGTACCTTGCAGACTACAATGTAGGTGAGTAATGAATCCTGTAAGAATCTGAGTGAACTGACCCAAGACCCTACTTTCAAGTGGGTAGACAACCTGGAGCCTGTAAAAACATTGTCTTCAAGTTAGTGAAAACCAATTTTAAAATACGAAAATCACAGAAAAATAGAACACAATGACTCTCCAATGACAAGTGATTATTTTCATGACTAATAAGAAGCAAGTGATTCAATACATACAATGCCCAAGCGTAAGGCATGATCAAATATAAGAAATGCACTTCAGTGCATAATTACCTTCTTGTATCCACTTACTGCCCAAAGGTCTCCTGCTTCAGCACTTGTGTATCTCCACACCTGAACCAGCTAGCAAGAGACAATTTCCTTGAAAAACTACCTGACGTAAACTTGTAATATAGTACAGCTGTGATAACCTCTCCATGACCCCTAGAATAAATGTATCACTCTATCTGCAGACACTCAGCACATTGACTCTCTTGTACTTCCAACATTGCAGCCGAATTATCGCTTGGTTAGTCCTTCAGCCCTTAAACAGGAATGCAGTTTGCCAAGAGTGCCTCTTCTAAAGTACAGGACCATAGCCTTTTCAGGGTGTAGCACAGCTAGTACAGTCTGTGCACTGCAGGTCAACGAGCTCTAACACACGTAGCAGGGGTCCATGGCCTTGCATGGCTTTGTCTAGTCCACTGGCCATGGCATGGCTGAGGTAGTGTCCTGGGTCTTTTACACAAAGACCAGGCTCTTGGCCAAAAAGACCTGATGCCTTTCTTCATACTCAATCGCTGTCACATGATTATTATTTTTATTTTAACTCCCTCATAAGGAGACCTTTCATTTAGCTGTGTCTCCTACGTGGTAAAGAAGCTCTTATTCTGAACAAATAAATAAGTCACAGGCTAGTAGTTTGTTTATTACCTCAGAGCCCCTTTGGGTCCATGTACTGAACCCACATCAACATAAAACCATTTTAATATAACTTGGAACGCCAGGGCCAATTCTGAGCTTGAAGGAGTTCTCAATGTTTCTCTCAAAGCCTTCTTGATTTGAACTATAAGGGGATCCATGAGCCTTCCAAGACACCACCTGTCCCATGTCTTAATTAAAAATTTCTTCCCACAGGAGCCCAAGCATAACCAGAAGGTCATGGTCAAAATGTTTGTAGCTAGCTAAGCAACCGTTTACTTGTCCTCTCCCATTAGTGCTTAACTTAACCATCCCCTCACTCCTATGCATAATTTTCTACATTATTTCACAGAAATAGCTTTAAAACTTGTTTTCTACAACACTTCACACATACACACACACACACATGAGTCTTCCCTTCCTCTTAAAGCCACTTTAGAGACTTAAAACAACCATTGATTTTGCTCATAGTTTTGTGGGAAGAGCTTGGCTAGGTGGTTCATCTCTGATTCTCATGGTATCTTCGTGGGGTAGTTGGGAATTGAAACTTCTATGATGATTCCTTACTCAAATGTCTGGTGCCTCGACATTTCTTGGCCTCCCTCTGTATGGTGCCTCCGGGGCTTCTCCATGCAGCTTGAAATTTTCATGAATGATGGTCTTGAGATGAATTTCTTACATGATAGCTTATAGTTGCAAGAAAGAGCCTTCCAAAGGACCCAAATGGAAGCTGCAAGGCTTCTTATGACCAAGTCTCAGAAATCCCGGAATATCACTTCTGCCACATTCTATTAATCCAACAAGTCAGTAGGGACAGTCTCATTTCAAGAGAATGAGAGAAGTAGATTCCGCCTCTTGACAGGATAATGACATATAGGAAGGGAAGGGATCAATGGTGGCCATTTTGGATATAAACTACCACAGAGAGAATGCCACCTTTCTTCCATGAGTGTCACATTTTTAACACAAAGGTGTGAAAACTGTGCTGTTTGTGCCTCAATTTCCTACAAAGTTTTATTTAAAAATATCTTTCTTTTTTCCGCACATAGCTCCACTTATTCATAGACTTCAGGTGTAAATCCATGAGAGACTAAACTTGGAAATCTACATACGAGTGACAAACATTATGCTTCACCTAGAAACTCCTCCATGCTAATAATGTGTTATAAAGCCAAATTGTCTGTTGAACTTGTTCTTCCCTCAGAATAAGTTCTCTTCCAGGATGCTCCTCAGTTACCTCAAACTTCTGGAAGTTCCATTTGTCAGGTCACCAAACATACCTAGACATTCTAGACGCTAAATGGTGACTATAGCCTACACTCAAGCTGAGACTCCTGCTACACAAGTTAGCCCAGCACAGATCCTGGCATATACGCTATGCCCAATAAGTGTTTCAATCTCCTTCTCCTCTCTGACTATGTACTAAGATATGTTAAATATAGGACTCTGATTCTCACTTACGGATGATAAAGCTGAGGCTCAGCAAAGTAAGTGGTCTGCACAAGTTATACAACCAATATGTAATGGAGTTGAAATTTGAGCTCAAGTCTTCTGATTCTTAGTCTAGAGTTTTTTCAGCTCCACCAAAGTACATCAGAGTATGTTTATGCATTGAATTCAAAGATATAAAATAGAGAACAGATTCTTCAATGGAAGAGAATATAGCAGTAAGAAGAATGGGGTGCCAGGGTTGGTGGAGATGGGCACTGAAATAGAAGTAGTGTACTATAATATCACACCACACTCATTTACCAGTTCTGTCTAAAGCCAAATTTATCATATTCCCTAAAAATAATATCCCAGAAGATTTACTTTTGCAAGTATATACAAAGGGTGCTCTTTTTGTATTCAGAGAAAAATATCAGTGACTCTAGAGATAATTTTTAGCCTTGTGCTGCCCACTCCAACTCCTTTTTAATCCTTCACATCCTGCTTGCAGTTAATGGAATGCAAAATTCCATTTAGCCCTGTTCTGCAGATCTCCCAACAAGACGTCATTGCTGTGTATCAGTTACTAGGTGTGGGTTTCCTTTTGCACCAGCTTGTCTGCCTTCCCAGGGATGAAATGAAGATTTCCCCAAGGAGAGAACCCAACATTATTGCCTTTTGCCTGGTCAGCTTCCATGGAACGCCAGTGGCAACCTTTGCTTCCAGCAACAACAGGCTGCGTATCCATAACAGAGGCGGCAGGAGTCTGTGATCTGGCTGTCTTCAACTCTGTCCTTTAGCCAAGATGGTTTCCAGAGCCTTACCCCAGAGCTCTAAGCCTCTGGTCTTTGGTGGCCCTACCATCTGGCGCACACTATGGGTCAGCAGACGATATGAGCCTAGGTTCCCCTCTCTTTGACTCACCAGATCCCTGTGACTGTGCTAAATAAAGTTACTTCCTTTACTGAAATAGCCATAGGACATCTGCCAAGAGGGTAAGTGACCCTATGCCACAACCATATATATCACTTCAGGGGGCAAAATGTATAAATACTGGCCAGAATCATGGCATTTTTATATTATCTTGGAGAAAGAAATAAACAAGTGCTTTAAATTCTGTGATGAATTTATTTTAATTTACAAAATATACTGTACTCATTAAAGTATACCATACATATTAAAATATACATGTTGAAATTCTGGAGAGACGTGTAAGAATTCTGTCCTTAAATTAACTGTTCTTTCCCAGGGAAACATGTCTAGCAGAATATAGTGTAATAATAAAAGTAGATCCAACTCTGCAAACAACACATTTAACATTACTGTCACCAAAGCAGGGAGAGGTAAAAGGAGAACAAACATACTCTATCCGCCTATTTAAAATAGACTGTAAAACATCAGTTGCATTTAATCCATTTTATTAATTTTAAATATTATAGAAGTTATCTATAGTCATTATAAAATTTTTTTAAATAACCAAATTAAAAAATGAAAAATAAAAATAATCTATAGTTATACTACTTTGACATAATCATTGTAAATATCTTAGGAATGTATCCTTCCAGAACTTGCCGTGTGTGTGTGTGTGTGTGTGTGTGTGTGTGTGTGTGTGTAAAACCTTTTAAAAAAAACTGATCCTTACAGTTCATAATTTTCTATCTATATTTAATAAATAGAGCATGAACATCTTTCCAGATTGATAAACATACATCTAAACTTCAAAATACCAGCCCACTTTAATTACAAAAGGAGAAATGTGACTTTAAAATGAAGGCACTTACTAGTCAAGTTTGGCTTTGCCAACTCTGTGATTGCCTGATATTGTGTGCCTCCAGATACAATGTAGTGGGAGGTACGCACATCATCTATAAAGTGTTCTTGCCTGAAATATTTAACCTGAATTTAATAATGAAGAAATGCATTAATCCTGAATGTGGGGCATTCTATAAGAAGGATTCAATGTCATGGAAAGACAAGGGAACAGTGTCTAGATTGAGAGGAACAAAAGATATATAATGATCAATGTCATGCATGAAACTTCATTGAAATTTGGATCAGAAAAAAAGGAATGATAAAGAATTCTTAGGACAATTTAAGTATGTTTGTGAATGATGTTACTGAATTGATGATGATTTTCTTAGGTGTGATAATGGTATTGTGAAAGAGAATACTCTCACTCTTGGGAGAGGCATGCTGAATGAAATATTAAGAGGTGAAATGTCATGGTATTGGTAGCCTACTTTCACAAGGGTTATAGCAAAAGGGCATGCACATATATAGAAAGAGAGGGAGAGGGAGAGGGTATGGCAAGTAACAGATATGCAATGTACCATTCAATTTTTTTGTGGGTTTAAAATGTTTCAAACATATATATATTTACATTTATATAAAAATATATTTACATGTATCATATATAATACACAAATTTCATCCCGACATATTTAATGACTAAATGTGATTCTATTATATGGGTTTACAATAATTATTTAACAAATTCCTGATTTTAACACCTTATTTATTCTAATTTTTAACTAATAAGTTTCAAAGGTAATTCTTACAGTTACTCGTTTGTATATATTTTTAATTATTTATTTAGGATAAATTCCTAGAAGCACTTGTTCCATCGAGTTTATGAACTTGTTTAACTTTTTGATATTCCTACCTACAACACAATTATTTGATCCAGCCCTAAAAATTGTCTGTGGCCCTCAAGCCCTAGGACATAATAATTCTCTTTAAAACGATTAAATTTGTCCAATAATAAGACTTCTAATGCTGGTGTTCTTTTCCCTGAGTTATTTCTTAAAATCGGTGCTCTTAGTTCCTAACAACATCTAGTCACTTTTTGTTCATAACCTTGGACATTTAAACCTTTACCAAAAGCTGCTTTAGTTATAACCTCAAGTCACCCTGTAGAACTTAGGAATTACCAGTCACATTTCTTGTGCTTTCCAGCTGTTCTAATAATGTCTATTTTTATTATTGGCAGCAACACATCTTAGGTCGTTGTCCCCAACAAATGTGGCACTGCCCTGGCCCTACCAGTGGCCAGATTGACCAGCATGTGGCAGCCATCAGCACTGTGTGAGACAACCTCTCAGAAGGAGACGGAGTCTGAGTCCTGCCATAGAGATAACACAGCGATGACCACCATCTCCAAGAACCCATCTTCTCTCACTATGTGATACACCCATCACTAAAATAACACTTTTTAAGCAGCCCAAACCAAACCCTAGCCAGTCTCAAAGCTTAGTTCCTAACATGCTTGGTCTGCTGAAAAAGCCATGCTTACTGTACAACACATTCAGATGCAGCTAATTCACTTGTTTTCTCCCTCTCCTCGCCCTCCCCCTAGGGCACATGCTCTCTCTCATGCGCGCTCTCCCTCCCTCTCTCTCTCTCTCTCTCTCTCTCTCTCTCTCTCACACACACACACATATACACACACACACACACACATGCACACACACATTTTCCCCACACTTGAGCGTGTGGAGAATATTTTCCAGGACCTCACTTTGGCTAAGTGACCAAAAAGGAAAGGAAAGTTAAGAAAAATAGACATAATCCTTTTATGTAGTATATTTTCTGCCACTAGATATAAAATAGTTCTGCCCAAGAATCCAAGTAAATGCTGTTTTAGCTGGATCCCTTTCAAATAATAATAATAATAATCAAGAAAGCTTCAAACAGCTAGAATAAAAGTTACCATTTATGGAAGTGTTGAGATGAACTCATGCCTGCTTCATGTTTCTCAAAAGTTGCAGGATCAATATTTTCTGTTATTGGTTCTAATGTAGTACCCAGCCTCGATCACGTTGACTAACAACAGAGAATTCATCCAAAGAAAACAGATAATGAGTTCTATTGAAACTCTTAAGCCCTTTCCAGAGCAATTATTTTTCTTAGGTGCTCATGGGATATCAGAGTTCCAGTCTCTCTTTGCAGTGGTTTTGGCTGCTCTTCTCACACTGAAAACGCACTGGCCCTGGTTCCTCCATTGACTCATATGGGACAACACACTGCTTCCTAGAGACAGAGCCACGGGGGACCTTTCCTCAGTCCGAGGCAACACATCAGAAACGCACAAGAAATGTGTACTCCAGAAAGGTGTGCGGGAGGCCTGGATCACCTGCGCAGGCTTCATAACCTCAGGCAAATCTCAAAACCTCTCAGATCCGCAGATTCCGCCCTCATGCTCTGGCTACCACATAACTCAAATCCACAAAGCTCCTCGGTAGAGTACATAGAAAACTGTAAACCACAAAAGTTCTACAACATTATTAGTTCCACGTACATTAATTCAAAGGAGAGTATTTAGTACTTTGAGATGGTTTTCTGGTCTATTTTTAAGGAAAGTTCAGATAACATGAGACCTAAGAAGAGTCTGACTTGAGGTTACCATTAAGCTATAAATTAAAACAGAAAATCTTAGTGCCAAAGAAAATTGAAAATTGTATCAACAAAAAAAAAGTTTTAAGAAAGTATGCGCTATTACTTATATCTTATAAAACCAAAAGATTCGCACATCAGATAATTTTAAAGAACCTCTGAGAGACATTTATTTTACTTATTAGGTCATTGTTCAATAGAATACATATTCTGTACCCTCTGCCAGGAGTGATGTGTTATCTGGCTGTTATCATGGGTCTGGAGTCTGGCCACAGCAGAAACAGCCCCTGGCTATTCCACTTAAAATCTATGTGACTTTGAGCACTTACTTTACCACTCTGAGCCTGTTTCTTTATCTGCACAATAGGGATAAAAATTTCTTTGTGCATCCCGTGACTGATTTTTATTAGGAACTGACATTCTCGTCCCAATTTGGGATAACTCTCAAAGGCTATTCCAGCTTCAGAACTATTTGTAAAAATAGCCAAGGCTTTTATTGCAAAAACATTATAATCCAGCATCTTCTCTGGCTAAATTCTGATTTCTTTACCTCTCAAAAGTGTTGTTACCAAGAGAACTTCCCAACACACCTGCTGTACACAAATCTCAGAGTTTCAGAGTCTGAATCTGAGGAACCCAAAGAATGATCCATCTCTTCCATACACATGGAGGAAATATCTACATCACAGAGGTTTCTGATGCTAAGTTTGTACCTTCTAGAGGTCATCATACCAGGATAAACAACAAGAAAACCTTAGTGGTCTGGTTTCTAACTCCTCCAGCACCTTCTACTATGAAAACTTAACTAGAGAAACATAAGAAATATGATACCGTCTGCTATCAATTGGTGGCACTCACTCTCAAAAGCATTTTTCAGTGATTATTCTGTTCTCTAGACTTGCCTCCCTATCCCATATCACTGTCTCTTCCTTTATCTTCCAAATATGCAGACCATGATTGTGATGGGATGTTGGTGTATCGTCAACTGCAAGCATGGATTACATGCCTGGCTCTCAGCAACACTTATTCTTATTTCTCATTCAAGCTCTATATGCTATAATCAATATGATTTCATCACTGTCTTGATCTTCAACTAAAGATCAGAGAGCTACACAACACAGAGAATGGGAAGACTTCAAGGCTGACTTGAATTGGTTCAAGGAACAAGTACCTCAAACACTGGTTATGAATTCATTTTTCAAAAGAATGTCAAAGAACTCCCAAGTGGCATATAAAACCCTCTATCTGGAAATGGAGCCTTTAAGACTGTATTTAGCTCAGGACATTATCTTCTCCTGCTAGCTTATGTCTATTCTCCGGAATCAGGTTCTATCAGCTATCCAAGAAAATTATGAATATGTCTCACAAGTGCTGCTAAAATCCACCTTCACCATTGTTTCTACATTCCTAAAGATTCCAACTGCCTCAGTCAATTAGGTGATAGCAGATGTCAACCATCTAGACCCTCTCTGCCTCAGCTGCTGACTTGTTGCAGCCCAACCAAGATTCTCCAGATAGAAGCGAAAAACAAGGGTAAAGATGAAGGAATGCCCCCTCGGCAGTGCTCACCTCAGCAGAATATGGCCTTAGGAACTGTGTGTTCCTGGCTGACCTCTCAAATTGTGGGATTCAATGACAGCACAGACAAAATGCAGACAAATTCGACTTATTTTTAAAAGAGCTTAGAATATATAAATTTTTAAATAAATGTCATTAAGGTATGATCTTCATTTCTGAAGTGCCTTTGTGAACACTGACTTACTTGTCCCACTTTTCTTGCTACACCAAAAGTGAGTTGTCCTGCTGAACTCACTTCATGATTGAGTCGGGTCCACTCAAGGAGTAATACTTATAACCATCTTATTGTACGTTTTCTCTCATGACTTTAAACAAAGAAATTTCAATATCTCTAGCTTTTTTTTGTCTTATTTGAATTAGTCTCTCTCTCTCTCTCAACAAATTTCTTAGGAAGTCAAAATTTTTTATTATTCCTAATCAGTAACAAAAGAAACCTAAGTGTACTTAAATGAACAAGATATTAATTTTTATGTTGTGTACAAGTCATGGCACCTCTTTAATGAAAGTAAATACTTTCTGCCTCTATATGTGGCTCATTTTCCTAATCTGTCAGTATTATAAGATATTAAGTAATCAAGCAAAAAATAATTGTTCGAATATAGTTTGAATAAAACTAAGGGGCCGTTATTACTGCGTTTAAAATCACCTCATGATCAAGAATCAAAACTGGCATATGATTAATTAATGAGCTACCAGAAGTTTAACAAGTTGAATTTTTATCAGTAAATGCTTTAAACTATATCTGACTCTCCTAAATTTAAACAGAACCTAACTGCAAATGGACATTCCTGTTTCAGTTACAATTTGCTTCTGGTTTGGCCAGAAATTGATATAAAACTTTTCCTTGATTCCTCTCCAAATCCTCTCTATGTAATTCATAAAATGTTAAAAATTAAATAAAGATATAGCTCTGACTCGTATGAACATGATTTGAATGCACGTACAAGATTTACATTTTCTTTTCCTGCTAATATCTTTTAATGTTACTTCGATATTTTTAAATAGTAAGTATTGCATTGTTGAATGAAATTTTGTGTCTTAAGTAGGAAGAAACTTTTGTGTCTTAATTAGGAAGAAACTAGAGGGGAAAAAAGTTTGAAATAATCTTTATCCTTCTAACCGTTCCTATAATTGCAAGTTTACAATTATAAGAAAATATTCTTAGAAATCAACATGAGTAAATCTTGGAGAGTTGTAAAAATCTTTCACAATTTTTTGAAATGCAAATAATAATTAATTTAAAGTAAATGTTTGTTTCCTCGTGCCTGTGTTTAAAGTATTCCTCTGTGAACAGAGCTATGGGGGAAAAAAACAGGTTCGCAAAGTTTAAAATAGCTCATGGAGGTAATTATAAAACCATTTTAAAATATTACCTATAGCTAGAATTTAGTATTGTTTAATTCTGCATCTAGGATATAAGCTACCACAGTGGTGCCTAAGAGAGGCAATGTGGTACATCAGAAAGAGGAATAGAACAGGAGTAAGGGACATAGGGACATGACAAGAGACCTGCCGGGAACAAGTTATGAAAGCCAGCTAAGTCACTTAACTACTCTGGGCCTTGTTTTCCCAGATTGCCAAGGTCTGCTCTTGATCCAAAATTCCACGATTAAGTGTAAATTTGCTTTGTAGAGATAATTTGTTACATTGCCCTTTCTTAATATGGTGCCAAATATTACATGCTTATATAACGCTTCCTTTTTATATCATCTCCTTTACTCCTCAAAATAGCTCTGTTCAGATAGACAGATCAAGCATCATCAAGCTCAATTTTAAGTGAGTAAACTGAGCCACAGAACAACAAAATGACTTATCCAGCAGCAGCACAGCTAGTAACAGAATTAATTCAAGAATTCAGGCCTCCAGAGTACAACAGAATAACCTCTCTACTTGAACACTCTTCATACAAATAAAATCACCTGGCCATATTACTGCCTTCGTTTCTTTCACATAAAAATATCTTGCATCAGCTGTCCATAGTTTTAGGAGAGCTGCTGATACTTATTTGCACAGAACTTGGGATCAGGGCTGTGGTTTGGTCCCAGCCTCTCCTCCAACATCCCAGGTGAACTTGGACTAGTGATCCACCCACAGAATAAAGATCTACATACTTGCATATATTCTTGGCATTAGTCTGAGTTACTGCATGAGTATGTTATGAAGGAAAATGTCTGTGGAGTCCTTGAACTCATTAGGGAAGAGGGGATAGAAGCAATAAACTTTATAAATAGGCTCCTATCAAAGATTTTTCAAAAGAAAAAAATGAGGTTTCCGATCCTTGCTTTCTCAAAGCCATTTTTTACTAACATCTCTTGGTTGTCAAGGATACAATAAGGTCATGTAGACCATCAGCATGCTTATTTCCATACTATATTCCCCAAATGGCAGAGCTAGTGTCAGATTCCTGAAGATGTTGTGGGGAGGGGAAAAAAAGGAGACTTGAAAATGCTTACAAAGGCACTAAAATATTCTGTGTGCTTTTCATATTTTGAAAATTTCAAAAAAAAAGTCAAACTTTTTTTATAACAAAACATTTCAACAGGGAAATTCTTTAGACTTTAAATTCAAGTTAAGATTTATTGCCCAGAACTCAACTCATACTTTCAGCCTATTTTGATCATGTTCTTTTCATGCCCCCTTCTCTAACCCCAAGTGGGGAAACTGATCAAACACATTCTGCACATACCACTGAGCCCACAGATTCAGGCTCCCAGCTGCAGTGCTAACCTCACAAATTCACAGACCACCCCCCACTCCCAGAAGTGGAGTGGCTTTCTTGACTAGAGGAATACTGCAGGCACAGCCACCATTATCAGCGTACCTAACTTTTGCATCTTTGTCTTATAATCACTGACACCATTCTTCTGCTGAATCAGACTCTTGGATAAAAAAGATTTCTCTTTCATACTAATAAAAAATTTTCCTTCACTACTCTTCCATCTCCCTCGCCACATCACAATTTCACCTTCATATTTATTATTACACTACAACAGAGAAATCAGGCGATTTTTCTGTCAAGGTCTTAACTGTGACAAAGTGCCAGGACATAATCAGGTTTTCAGCTGAAATAAACATTGGCTTTATGTAGTCTGCATGTGAAGAGTTTGGTAAATAAAATTCAGAAATACTGCCAATGAGACAAATGTTTAATCTTGGAGAAAGCCCTTTACACAAATGTAGTTGACGTAGAGGAAAGGAAACCACAAAACAACAGGGCAATAACATTAAAGACTGGTTTACACACACCAAAAGTAAAGGAAATTCAGAGCTGACTTCCATATCCCTTATAATTCATCGCAACAGGATGAAATATGTGGATGGTGTTTCCTCTACAAGACTTGAAAAAGAGCTCAAATTGCAAAATCAGATGAACACAAATGTAGTAAAATGTCTGGTTATTCTCTGCACTTTGAGAGTTACCTTTCATTGAAAGTTCTCGTAATACTATGCAACGATTCGTCTCCTCATTTCATAGCCAGGGAAAGTGAAATCTGGGCCAATAAAGCAATTCTTCAAACACACAGAAATCGGAGCCTCAAATTAAGTTGTAATTTTTTTTCACAGCTTATTACAAAAGTCACTTTCTTGATAGTATACTTTCCCCAAAAAACAATTGGCTTTTATTTAAAAGCATTCGATCAGTTAAATAAATCTACTATAAGATAGATTATTGTATAGTACTCTGAACAATCTATATCGTAAACCAAATTTTATTCCATTTGTAATAATTTGAAAATTACTTGGTGATACTTCATTTTCTTTATCAACTCACTTTCTGGTTCCAATGGTTAATAAATTTTCAAGGCATAATCATATCTAATAATTCCAAAAATAATTTTGTACTTTTTTTCCAAACAAATTTATTTTATTTATTTTTGTTTTGTTTTCACAAGTGTTTTTAATTTTTTTTAAGTTTATTGGGGTAACATTGGTTAATACAATTATATAATTTTCAGGTTTACATTATCATTTGACATCTTTATATTTTATTGTGTGTTTACCACCCAAAGTCCAGTTTTCTACAGCTACCATATATTTGATCCCCTTTACCCACTTCACCGTCCCCTAACACACCTATATTTGACCCCCTTTATCCTATCTATCTCTTCCCTCCTCCCCACTCCCTACCCTCTGGAAACCACTAGTCCATTGTCCATGTCCCTGAATCTGTCTGTCCTGTTCATTTGTTGCTTTTAGGTTTATTGTGTTATATAATGTGATTTTCAACTTTTCTGTCTTGCTTATTTCACTTAGCATGATTATCTCGAGGTACATCCAGGTTGTCACAAATGGCAGTATTTCATTTCTTCTTATGGCTGAGTAATATTTCATTAAATATATGTGCCACAGCTACTTTAGCCAGTCATCTATTGTAGGACACTTTGGTTGCTTCCATGTCCTGGCCACTGTGAATAGTGCTGCTATGAACATCGGTGTGCAAATATCTTTTTGGATATGGGTTTTCAAGTCTTTGGGGTAAATACCCCATAGAGGGATTGCTGGATCATATGGTAGATCAATTCTTAGTTTTTTGAGGAACCTCCATACTTTTTTCCATAGTGGCTGTACTAATTTGCAGTCCCACCAGCAGTGTATGAGAGTTCTTTTTTCTCTGCATCCTCTCCAGCATTTATTACTTGTCCTATCGATTATAGCTATTCTAACAGGTTTGAGATGGTATCTCATTGTGGTTTTGATTTGCATTTCCCTAATAGCTAGCAATGTTGAGCATCTTTTCATATATTTGTTGGCCATTTGTACGTCCTCTGGGGAGAAGTGCCTGTTCAGGTCCTCTGCCCATTTTTTGATTAGATCATTTTTTGTGTGTTGTTATTGAGTCGTATGAGTTCTTTGTATATTTTGGATATTAGGCCCTTATTGGAGGCATTGCTTGCAAATATATTTTCACATTCGGATGGTTCTCTCTTTACTCTGTTGACGATTTCTTTTGCTGAGCAGAAGCCTTTTAGTTTGATGTAGTCCCATTCATTTATTTTAGCTTTTATTTCCCTTGCCTTTGAAGTCAAATTCATAAAATCCTCTTCAAGTCCAAGATCCTTGAATTTAGTTCCTATATTTTCCTCTATACAATTTATTGTTTCAGATCTTATATTTAGGGCTTTAATCCATTTTGACTTAATTTTGGTGTGTGGTAATAAACAACAGTCTAGTTTCCTTCTTTTGCAGGTGGTTTTCCAATTTTCCCGCACCATTTATTGATGAGGCTTTCCTTTCTCCACTGTATGTTTTTGGCTCTTTTGTCAAAAATTATTTGCCCATATAATATAGGTTTATTTCTGGACTCTCGATTCTGTTCCACTGGTCCGTGTGTCTGTTTTGCTGCCAATACCATACCGTTTTGATTACTGTCACTTTGTAGTATAATTTGAAGTTGGGCAGAGTGATGCCTCCAGTATCATTCATTTTTCTCAGGATGGCTTTGGCAATTCGGGGTCTTTTGTGCTTCCATACAAATCTGATGATTTTTTGTTCTATTTCTTTAAAAAATTCCGATGGGATTTTGATGTGGATTGCATTAAATCTGTATAATGTTTTAGGGAATAAGGTCATTTTAACTATGTTGATTCTTCCAATCCAAGAACATGGAATATCTTTCCATTTCTTTGTATCTTCTTCGATTTCTTTTAATAGGGTCTTGTAGTTTTCATTATATAGGTCCTTCACATGCTTCGTTAAATTTATTCCTAGGTATTTTATTCTTTTTGTTGCAATAGCAAAAAGAATTATTTTTTCCACTTCTTTTTCTGACGCTTCATTATTAGAGTGTAGGAATGCTATGGATTTTTGAATGTTGATTTTCTATCCAGAGACTTTACTGTACTTGCTTATTGTTTCTAATAGTGTTCTTGTGGAGTCTTTAGGATATTCTATATAGAGAATCATGTCATCTGCAAATAGTGACAGTCTGACTTCTTTGTTTCTTATTTGAATGCCTTTTATATCTTTCTCTTGCCTGATTGCACTTGCTAGGACCTCCGATGTTATATTGAATAACAGTGGCGATAATTTTGTACTTCTTTTTAGTGAGACAAAATCATAAAACATTGCCCTGAACCCCGAAAACAGAAAAACAGCTTAAACATTTCAGATAAAATTCATATGCATTTAAACAAGGTTTTATATAAATACATTGAGAGTTTGATTTAATTCAAAGTAATGTTTAAATTTCTATCTTGATAAACTATGAGGAAGCGTCTCCCATCTATCCCAAGATCGTTTTTGTCCATTTTTCCCTTTTTCTATTAAATATGTCATCACCAGAATCTGAATTTTCTGAATCAACTCACCGAAGATTATACCCATAGAAATTGTCCTGAAGTCAGAGCATCCAGGATCCAAGCCTAACATGGAGAGAGATCTATCCAGAATATCTAGGTAGATGCAGCATAGCTAGAAGAGAACTTAGATAATAATCAAGGAAGGAGTCAAGAGTTTAGCCGAGAAATTGTGCCAAGCCTGGTCAGAAGGTGCAAAGCAAGACTACTAAAGAGGAAAATGTGAAATGAGGTCAAATGCAAAAGGAAGAGAAGAACAAGAAAGTCTAGAAGACCAGGAGCGAACCCTCCATATGGAACAGGGCAAGCCAGGGAAGGAGGAAGAATGACTGTGGCAATGTTGAAAAGATGCTGAAATTCCCATTTCAGTGGAGCCAGATGGCTGAAATGTGGCACAAAAGAACCAGTCATGCAGGGCCAAATATTTCCTAACGAATAACACTGAAAGTCAGGTGGAGGTCAATAAATGTTCACGTGAAAATTTAAAAACAAAATATTGCTGCTGATTCTCAATGCAGAATAAAGATAAAATAAAAGCTTTTAAAAGTAATAAGAAGAAAACCAAAAAAGTTCACCACTAGCAGGCATATATCGAAATAATTTTGAAGAGTGATTTTCAGGCAAAAGGAAGTGGTTCCAGATGGAAAGATGAAGATACAGGAAGGGAAGAACATCAAAAAATGGTATGTTGGTTAACCTAAGTGACTACTGACTACATAACAGAATAATGATAGTGGTAGAATTAAGTTCCAACTAAAAAAAACAGGATGCAGGGAACAAGATAAAATTGAAGTAACTCTCAAAAATAATGGTAAAGGGAGATCCAAGGAAGATAGCTATACTGGAAGAAGAAAGCAATTATTTAAGATTGGAAGGATGTGATTCAAGATACAGGCCCATGTTGGGTACTTTGCAGTCACATCTCTTTTTCATCAAGTTGAGAATGTCGAAGTGAGCCAGCACAGACTTTTATCTGTACTTAGCTTGTCTTGACTACCTGCTGAGTAAGTTACCACTCTCCACTTTGTGCCTTACAACTAGATCAGCTAAGGACATTCGTTTCACCCCACAGAAGTGTTCTGCTCCTGAGAGCTGAAGGTAAACTTGTGTTCGGCTTAAAGGCAAAAATAAAGCGCAACTTACTCTCTTACCATTTTCCTACTAGATATTTAGAACCTATTCTATCATACAGTCCTGCTTGCTGGCCCAACTTTAGTATGCCAGTCCAATGTTTCCCAAGATTCACTCAAGATATTGCCCAAAGAGTTCTCCAGGTCAGGGGCCTTGTAAATAGATGAAACCAGATTGTGACCATACAGTTCTGTTCACTCATCTTCTTCTGGAAGCCTCTATCACGCAGTGGGCAGTATTATCCCTTTTCTACACATCTGGGTTGGTGCTTGCTACAGAGTTTTCTAAAATTAAGCAATATGTGTGTAGGAATACATATATCACAAGTAAATCTATAAAGAAGTATAAGAAGACGATCAAAACTATGCAGGATTGTTG